>NW_027598400.1:7500-45870 GCF_964194155.1 Cetorhinus maximus | reverse complement strand
AGAGAGAGGGAGAGACAGAAAGAGAGAGACAGAGAGAGAGGGAGAGAGAGGGAGAGACAGAGAGAGAGACAGAGAGAGAGAGAGAGGGACAGAGAGAGGGAGACAGAGAGAGAGAGGGAGAGGGAGAGAGACAGAGAGAGAGGGAGAGAGAGAGAGGGAGACAGAGAAAGAGGGAGACAGAGAGAGGGAGACAGAGAGAGTGAGACAGAGAGAGAGAGAAAGAGACAGAGAGAGAGAGAGAAAGAGACAGAGAGAGAGACAGAGAGAGAGAGACAGAGAAAAAGGGAGACAGAGAGAGGGAGACAGAGAGAGGGAGACAGAGAGAGGGAGACAGAGAGAGGGAGACAGAGAGAGGGAGACAGAGAGGGACAGAGAGGGACAGAGAGAGAGAGACAGAGAGAGAGAGAGAAAGAGACAGAGAGAGAGAGACAGAGAGAGGGAGAGAGACAGATCAAGGGAGAGATACACAGAGAAAGAGAGACAGAAAGAGAAACAGATGAAGAGAGAGAGACAGAGAGAGAGGGAGAGAGAGAGAGAGAGAGACAGAGAGAGGTAGACAGAGAGAGACAGAGAGAGAGACAGAGACAGAGAGAGGGAGACAGAGAGTGAGACAGAGAGAGAGAGAGAAAGAGACAGAGAGAGAGAGAGAAAGATACAGAGAAAGAGACAGAGAGAGAGACAGAGAGAGACAGAGAAAAAGGGAGACAGAGAGAGGGAGACAGAGAGAGGGAGACAGAGAGAGGGGGACAGAGAGAGGGAGACAGAGAGAGGGAGACAGAGAGAGGGAGACAGAGAGAGGGAGACAGAGAGGGACAGAGAGAGAGGGACAGAGAGAGAGAGACAGAGAGAGAGAGAGAAAGAGACAGAGAGAGAGAGACAGAGAGAGAGGGAGACAGAGAGAGGGAGGCAGAGAGAGGGAGGCAGAGAGAGGGAGAGAGACAGATCAAGGGAGAGAGACACAGAAAGAGAAACAGATGAAGAGAGAGAGACAGAGCGAAAGAGAGGCAGAGAGAGAGAGACAGAATGAGAGGTGGAGGGAGGATATAAAGAGAAAGACAGAGTGACAGAGCGAGACAGAGAGAAAGAGAGGGAGGGCCATTGTCAGAAAGAGTGAGGAAGAGGCAGCAAAACATTGGGTCAGAGATTGTGAAAGACATGATAGTGAGGGACACAGAGAGGGAGAGATAGAGACAGAGAGGGACACAGAGAGGGAGAGGTAGAGAGAGAGAGGGACAGAGAGAGGGAGAGATAGAGAGAGAGAGGGACAGAGAGAGGGAGACAGAGAGAGAGGGAGACAGAGAGAGAGAGACAGAGAGAGACAGAGAGAGAGACAGAGAAAGAGACAGAGAAAGAGACAGAGAGAGAGAGACAGAGAGAGACAGAGAGAGAGACAGAGAAAGAGGGAGACAGAGAGAGGGAGACAGAGAGAGGGAGACAGAGACAGAGAGAGAGAGACAGAGAGAGACAGAGAAAGAGGGAGACAGAGAGAGGGAGACAGAGAGAGGGAGACAGAGAGAGTGAGACAGAGAGAGAGAGAAAGAGACAGAGAGAGAGAGAAAGAGAGAGACAGAGAGAGAGAGAGACAGAGAAAGAGGGAGACAGAGAGAGAGAGACAGAGAAAGAGGGAGACAGAGAGAGGGAGACAGAGAGAGGGAGGCAGAGAGAGGGACAGAGAGAGAGAGACAGAGAGAGAGAGAGAAAGAGACAGAGAGAGAGAGACAGAGAGAGAGGGAGACAGAGAGAGAGGGAGACAGAGAGAGAGGGAGACAGAGAGAGGGAGACAGAGAGAGGGAGACAGAGAGAGGGAGAGAGACAGATCAAGGGAGAGATACACAGAGAAAGAGAGACAGAAAGAGAAACAGATGAAGAGAGAGAGACAGAGCGAAAGAGAGGCAGAGAGAGAGAGACAGAATGAGAGGTGGAGGGAGAATATAAAGAGAAAGACAGAGTGACAGAGCGAGACAGAGAGAAAGAGAGGGAGGGCCATTGTCAGAAAGAGTGAGGAAGAGGCAGCAAAACATTGGGTCAGAGATTGTGAAAGACATGATAGTGAGGGACACAGAGAGGGAGAGATAGAGACAGAGAGGGACACAGAGAGGGAGAGATAGAGACAGAGAGGGACACAGAGAGGGAGAGATAGAGACAGAGAGAAAGAATAAATCACTGATTAGAATCAAACCTGAAACAGGACTTGAAAATATTATTAAAACTATGTATCTGACCCCGTGCTGTACCTGTCCTGGGAGTGTTTGATGGGGACAGTGTAGAGGGAGATTTACTCTGTATCTAACCCCGTGCTGTACCTGTCCTGGGAGTGTTTGATGGGGACAGTGTAGAGGGAGATTTACTCTGTATCTAACCCCGTGCTGTACCTGTCCTGGGAGTGTTTGATGGGGACAGTGTAGAGGGAGATTTACTCTGTATCTAACCCCGTGCTGTACCTGTCCTGGGAGTGTTTGATGGGGACAGTGTAGAGGGAGCTTTACTCTGCATCTAACCCCGTGCTGTACCTGTCCTGGGAGTGTTTGATGGGGACAGTGTAGAGGGAGCTTTACTCTGTATCTAACCCCGTGCTGTACCTGTTCTGGGAGTGTTTGATGGGGACAGTGTAGAGGGAGCTTTTCTCTGTATCTAACCCCGTGCTGTACCTGTCCTGGGAGTGTTTGATGGGGACGGTGTAGAGTGAGTTTACTCTGTATCTAACCCCGTGCTGTACCTGTCCTGGGAGTGTTTGATGGAGACAGTGTAGAGGGAGCTTTACTCTGTATCTAACCCCGTGCTGTTCCTGTCCTGGGAGTGTTTGATGGGGACAGTGTAGAGGGAGCTTTTCTCTGTATCTAACCCCGTGCTGTACCTGTCCTGGGAGTGTTTGATGGGGACGGTGTAGAGTGAGTTTACTCTGTATCTAACCCCGTGCTGTACCTGTCCTGGGAGTGTTTGATGGAGACAGTGTAGAGGGAGCTTTACTCTGTATCTAACCCCGTGCTGTTCCTGTCCTGGGAGTGTTTGATGGAGACAGTGTAGAGGGAGCTTTACTCTGTATCTAACCCCGTGCTGTACCTGCCCTGGGAGTGTTTGATGGGGACAGTGTAGAGGGAGCTTTACTCTGTATCTAACCCCGTGCTGTTCCTCTCCCGGGAGTGTTTGATGGGGACGGTGTAGAGGGAGCTTTACTCTGTATCTAACCCCGTGCTGTACCTGTCCTGGGAGTGTTTGATGGGGACAGGGTAGAGGGAGATTTACTCTGTATCTAACCCCGTGCTGTACCTGTCCTGGGAGTGTTTGATGGGGACGGTGTAGAGGGAGCTTTACTCTGTATCTAACCCCGTGCTGTACCTGTCCTGGGAGTGTTTGATGGGGACAGTGTAGAGGGAGATTTACTCTGTATCTAACCCCGTGCTGTACCTGTCCTGGGAGTGTTTGATGGGGACAGTGTAGAGGGAGATTTACTCTGTATCTAACCCCGTGCTGTACCTGCCCTGGGAGTGTTTGATGGGGACAGTGTAGAGGGAGCTTTACTCTGTATCTAACCCCGTGCTGTACCTGTCCTGGGAGTGTTTGATGGGGACAGTGTAGAGGGAGATTTACTCTGTATCTAACCCCGTGCTGTGGGTGTATTTTTTAACAACGTGTTCTGACCTGTTCTGGAGTCCGCGCCATGTCTCTGGTGGTGTCCCGGTGGTCGGTCAGTGGGATGGGTGGGGGCAGTGTTCTCTGACCAGGACCCGATATCCTCTCTCGCCCGGTGTAGCGCAGGCTGCTGTTGAGGCTGTAGCGGAAGGATCCAATCTGGTAGGCCGGCTCCATGTGGTTCTCCGTCACTGACCTCAGGCTGTAGCGATGGCTGCCAAAGGCGGGCAGGGGGACCATCAGCTCTCCGTTGGCGGCCCTTAGGTCCCGGGAGCTGGTCCCCAGCTGTGGCTGCATGTTCCTGAGCGGCACCTCCTGCAGTATCGGCTCCTGCTCCAGCTGCTCGGTCCGAGGGAGGGAAGAGGTGGTCAAAAGTGAGGCACAGGCTCAGCGAGGAGATTGGAAACTCGCCCTCCGCCCCACACCGCCCATAACCGCGACCCCACTCACCAAACCCCCTCCAACCACCGCCGTCCGCGCACACACGAACCCCCCAAAACCCTCGTCCCCTATCCCGGCGCCAACCCTCGAACTCACGTCGTTCTCCCGACTCCCTCCGGCATCCTGAAGCCGGGCGTCCACCGAGGCCGACATGGAGTTACATCGCCGGATGGAGGGCTGGCGAGACATGGTGGAGATCTCCTCCCTGCCGAGAGAAACCAGCGGCTGTGTGAGGCCCCGAGCGATCGCCAACCCCACATCACCTCCTGCACATCTCCCTCCGCTCGTCCCTCCCTCCGCGCGTCCCTCCCTCCGCGCGTCCCTCCCTCCGCGCGTCCCTCCCTCCGCGCGTCCCTCCCTCCGCGCGTCCCTCCCTCCGCCCGTCCCTCCCTCCGCGCGTCCCTCCCTCCGCGCGTCCCTCCCTCCGCGCGTCCCTCCCTCCGCCCGTCCCTCCCTCCGCCCGTCCCTCTCTCGCTCGTCCCTCTCTCGCTCATCCCTCCCTCCGCTCATCCCTCTCTCCGCTCATCCATCCCTCCGCTCATCCCTCTCTCGCTCATCCATCCCTCCGCTCATCCCTCCCTCCGCTCATCCCTCCCTCCGCTCAACCCTCTCTCGCTCATCCCTCTCTCGCTCATCCCTCTCTCTGCTCATCCCTCTCTCCGCTCATCCCTCCCTCGCTCATCCCTCTCTCCGCTCATCCCACCCTCGCTCATCCCTCCCTCCGCTCATCCCTCCCTCCGCTCATCCCTCCCTCCGCTAATCCTTCTCTCGCTCATCCCTCCCTCCGCTCATCCCTCCCTCCCCTAATCCTTCTCTCGCTCATCCCACCCTCCGCAGATCCCTCCCTCCGCTCATCCCTCTCTCACTCATCCCTCCCTCTGCTCATCCCTCTCTCGCTCATCCCTCCCTCGCTCATCCCTCTCTCCGCTCATCCCTCCCTCCGCTCATCCCTCCCTCCGCTCATCCCTCCCTCGGCTCATCCCTCCCTCCGCTCATCCCTCCCTCCGCTAATCCTTCTCTCGCTCATCCCTCCCTCCGCAGATCCCTCCCTCCGCTCATCCCTCTCTCGCTCATCCCTCCCTCCGCTCATCCCTCCCTCCGCTCATCCCTCCCTCCGCTCATCCCTCCCTCCGCTCATCCCTCTCTCCGCTCATCCCTCTCTCGCGCATCCCTCTCTCGCTCATCCCTCCCTCACTCATCCCTCCCTCCGCTTATCCCTCTCTCGCTCATCCCTCCCTCCGCTCATCCCTTCCTCACTCGTCCCTCCCTCCGCTCATCCCTCTCTGGCTCATCCCTCCCTCTGCTCATCCCTCCCTCTCTCATCCCTCCCTCGCCTCATCCCTCTCTTGCTCATCCCTCTCTCGCTTGCCTTCTCCGTCTCTCTCATCTACGCGCACCTCACTCAATCCAAATACAATCATCCCTCCCCTCAATCCAAATACAAACATCCTTCCACTCAATCCAAATACAAACATCCCTCCACTCAATCCAAATACAAACATCCCTCCACTCAATCCAAATACAGACATCCCTCCACTCAATCCAAATACAAACATCCCTCCACTCAATCCAAATACAGACATCCCTCCACTCAGTCCAAATACAAACATCCCTCCACTCAATCCAAATACAAACATCCCTCCCCTCAATCCAAATACAGACATCCCTCCCCTCAATCCAGATACAAACATCCCTCCCCTCAATCCAAATACAAACATCCCTCCACTCAATCCAAATACAAACATCCCTCCACTCAATCCAAATACAGACATCCCTCCACTCAATCCAACTACAAACATCCCTCCACTCAATCCAAATACAAACATCCCTCCCCTCAATCCAAATACAAACATCCCTCCACTCAATCCAAATACAAACATCCCTCCCCTCAATCCAAATACAAACATCCCTCCACTCAATCCAAATACAAACATCCCTCCACTCAATCCAAATGCAAACATCCCTCCACTCAATCCAAATACAAACATCCCTCCACTCAATCCAAATACAAACATCCCTCCACTCAACCCAAATACAAACATCCCTCCCCTCAATCCAACTACAAACATCCCTCCACTCAATCCAAATACAAACATCCCTCCCCTCAATCCAGATACAAACATCCCTCCCCTCAATCCAAATACAAACATCCCTCCCCTCAATCCAAATACAAACATCCCTCCCCTCAATCCAAATACAAACATCCCTCCACTCAATCCAAATACAAACATCCCTCCACTCAATCCAAATACAAACATCCCTCCACTCAATCCAAACTCGCAAAGGACAATGAGAGATCTCTCTAGTCTGTGTGCACTGTGGGGTGATGGACCCAACCAGCGGATATGGAGATACAAAGCAGCAATGGTGAGCGGGAATGGTGAGCAAGCCTTGGAGGGGCTGAATGGCCTTCCCCTGAATCATGACCCTCCGGGGGCATCCCAGCTCTGAAGAAAGAATAACCGAATGAGGGCTTACAGTTTGACCACCATCTCCTGAGTCTTCTTCTTATGATAGCGATTCACAAAGACAACGGCAGCCACGAGAGTGATGAGGAGCAAGAGGCCAACGGCTCCGATCGCCACGAAGGCCATGGAAAGCATGTTCACACCGCCAGCGGTGTTGTCTGGGGCATGAGGAGAGAGAGGAAGAGTCACACAGTAAATCGGAACGGGGTGAGATGCAGAGGAAGGGTTTTCCATGGGGATGTATGTTAGGTGTCGGAGGGGAACGCAGGATTCACAGGGTGGGACTCACCGGTTATTTTAATGTCGGTCTGCCCAGTCCGGCTCCCAATCATGTTGGTTGCTTCACAAACGTAGGTTCCAGCATCTTCGATGGACAGTGAACCACGGAAGAACAGTCTCTTGCCCCGTGTAACACTGCTGTTGGGCAAGGAACCGTCCAATCTAAAGGGCAACATCAGGAGACGGAAAATGTGAATAATTCCACAGATTTACAACCATAATCATCTTCCCATTCCTTCCCACTGTCCACAATCCCGATGGACCCAAACCCCTTCCCATTCACTCCCACTGGCCACAATCCCAATGGACCCAAACCCCTTCCCATTCACTCCCACTGTCCACAATCCCAATGGACCCAAACCCTTTCCCATTCATTCCCACTGTCCACAATCCCAATGGACCCAAAACCCATCCCATTCACTCCCACAGTCCACAATCCCAATGGACCCAAACCCCTTCCTATTCACTCCCACTGTCCACAATCCCAATGGACCCAAACCCCTTCCCATTCACTCCCACTGTCCACAATCCCAATGGAACCAAACCCCTTCCCATTCACTCCCACTGTCCACAATCCCGATGGACCCAAACCCCTTCCCATTCACTCCCACTGTCCACAATCCCAATGGAACCAAAACCCTTCCCATTGAGTCCCACTGTCCACAATCACAATGGACCCAAACCCCTTCCCATTCATTCCCACTGTCCACAATCCCAATTGACCCAAACCCATTCCCATTCACTCCCATTGTCCAAAATCCCAATGGACCCAAACCCCTTCCCATTCACATGCACTGTGCAGAATCCCAATGGACCCAAACCCATTCCAGCTCACTCCCACTGTCCACAATCCCAATGGACCCAAACCCCTTCCCATTCACTCCCACTGTCCACAATCCCAATGGACCCAAACCCCTTCCCATTCACTCCCACTGTTCACAATCCCATTGGACCCAAACCCATTCCAGCTCACTCCCACTGTCCACAATCTCAATGGACCCAAACCCCTTTCCATTCACTCCCACTGTCCACAATCCCAATGGACCCAAACCACTTCCCATTCACTCCCACTGTCCACAATCCCAATGGACGCCAGCCCCTTCCCATTCACTGCCACTGTCCACAATCCCAATGGACCCAAACCCCTTCCCATTCACTCCCACTGTCCACAATCCCAATGGACCCAAACCCCTTCCCATTCACTCACAATGTACAAGATCCCAAAAGGACTTTCACCTGCTCCAAACAATGCCATTGGCTGGAGGATTCCCGTTCTCCTCACAGGTAAGTTCGGCGTTTTCCATCCCCACATACCAGTCATTCGAGGATTTGCGGATGGTGACTTCTGGAACATCTGCCGGAAGGAAGGTGGGAGATACATCAAAAGATAAAGGATGGGCAGGAAGGAAAGAGAATTCCCAGTCTCCCAAATTAGATACAGAAAAAAGCTCCATCTACCCTGTCCCCATCAAACACTCCCAGGACAGGTACAGCACGGGGTTAGATACAGAATAAAGCTCCCTCTACACTGTCCCCATCAAACACTCCCAGGACAGGTACAGCACGGGGTTAGATACAGAGCAATGGTCACTCTACACTGTCCCCATCAAACACTCCCAGGACAGGTACTGCACAGGGTTAGATACAGAGTAAATCTCCCTCTAAACTGAGCCCGTCAAACACTCCAAGGACAGGTACATCATGGGGTTAGAAACAGAATAAATCTCCCTCAACAGTGTCCCCATCAAACACTCCCAGGACAGGTACAGCACGGGGTGAGATACAGAGTAAATCTGCTTCTACACTGTCCCCATCAAACACTCCCAGGACAGGTACTGCAAGGGGTTAGATACAGAGTAAATCTGCTTCTACACTGTCCCCATCAAACACTCCCAGGACAGGTGCAGCACGGGGTTAAAAACAGAGTAAAGCTCCCTCTACACTGTCCCCATCAAACACTCCCAGGACTTGTACTGCACGAGGTTAGACACAGAGTAAATCTCGCTCTACACTGTCCCCATAAACCACTCCCAGGACAGGTACAGCACGGGGTTAGATACAGAGTAAAGCTCCCTCTACACTGTCCCCATCAAACACTCCCAGGACAGGTACAGCACGGGGTTAGATACAGATTAAATCTCCCTCTACACTGTCCCCATCAAACACTCCCAGGACAGGTATAGCAAAGTGTAAGATATAGAGTAAATCTCCCTCTACACTGACCCAATCAAACAGCCCCAGGACAGGTACAGCACGGGGTTAGATACAGAGTAAAGCTCCCTCTACACCGTCCCAATCAAACACTCCGAGGACAGGTACAGCACAGGGTTAGTTACAGAGTAAATCTCCCTCAACACAATCCCCATCAAACAGTCCCAGGACAGGTATAGCAAAGGGTAAGATACAGCGTAAAGCTCCCTCTACACTGTCCCCATCAAACACTCCCAGGTCATGTACAGCACGGGGTTAGATACAGAGTAAAGCTCCCTCTACACTGTCCCCATCAAAAACTCCCAGGACAGGTACAGCACGCGGTTAGATACAGAGTAAATCTCCCTCTACACTGTCCCGATCAAGCACTCCCAGGACAGGTACAGCAGGGGGTTAGATACAGTGTAATTCTCCCTCTACACCGTCTCAATCAAACACTCCCAGGACAGGTACAGCACAGGGTTAGATACAGAGTAAATCTCACTCTACACTGTCCTCATCAGACACTCCCAGGACAGGTACTGCACGGGGTTAGATACAGAGTAAATCTCCCTCAACACTCTCCCCACCAAACACTCCCTGGACAGGTACAGCACGGGGTTAGATACAGATTAAATCTCCCTCTACACTATCCCCATCAAACACTCTGCAGGACAGGAAGCACGGGGTTAGATACAGAGTAAAGCTCCCTCTACACTGTCCCCATCAAACACTCCCAGGACAGGTATAGCACAGGGTTAGATACAGAGTAAAGCTCCCTCTACACTGTCCCCATCAAACACTCCCAGGACAAGTACAGCACAGAGTTAGATAGAGAGTAAATCTCCTTCTATACTGTCCCCATCAAACACTCCCAGGGCAGGTACAGCACGGGGTTGGATACAGAGTAAAGCTCCCACTACACTGTCCCCATCAAAACTCCCAGGATAGGAACCGCACAGGTTAAGATAGAGAGTGAAGCTCCCTTTACACTGTCCCCATCAAACATACCCAGGACAAGTGCAGCACGGGGTTAGATACAGAGTAAATCTCCCTCAACAATATCCCCATCAAACACTCCCAGGACAGGTACAGCACGGGGTTAGATACAGAGTAAATATCGCTCCACACTGTCCCCATCAAACACTCCCAGGACAGGTACAGCAAAGAGTTAGATACAGAGTAAAGCTCCCTCTACACTGTCCACATCAAACACTCCCAGGACAGGTTCAGCACGGGGTTAGATACAGAGTAAAGCTCCCTCTACACTGTCGCCAGCAAACACTCCCAGGACAGGTACAGCACGGGGTTAGATACAGAGGAAATCGCCCTCTACACTGTCCCCATCAAACACTCCCAGGACAGGTACAGCACGCGGTTAGATACATAGTAAATCTCCCACTACATTGTCCCCATCAAACACTCCCAGGACAGGTACAGCACGGGTTAGATACAGAGTAAAGCTCCCTCTACACTGTACCCATCAAACACTCCCAGGACAGGTACAGCACAGGGTTAGATACAGAGGAAAGCTCCCTCTACACTGACCCATCAAACACTCCCTGGACAGGAACAGCACGGGGTTAGATACAGAGTAAATCTCCCTCTACACCGTCCCAATCAAACACTCCCAGGGCAGGTACAGCAGGGGGTTAGATACAGCGTAATTCTCCCTCTACACCGTCCCAGTCAAACATTCCCAGGACAGGTACAGGACGGGTTAGATACAGAGTAAATCTCCCTCTACACTGTCCCCATCAAACACTCCCAGGACAGGTACAGCACGGGGTTAGATACAGAGTAAAGCTCCCTCTACACTGTCCCCATCAAACACTCCCAGGACAGGTACAGCACGGGGTAAGATACAGAGTAAAGCTCCCTCTACACTGTCCCCATCAAACTCTCCTAGGACAGGTAAAGCACGGGGTTAGATACAGAGTAAAGCACCCTCTACACTGTCCCCATCAAACTATCCTAGGACAGGTACAGCAAGGGTTCGATAAAGAGTAAAGCTCCCTCTACACTGTCCTCTTCAAACACTCCCAGGACAGGTATAGCAAAGGGTAAGATACAGAGTAAAGATCCCTCTATACTGTCCCCATCAAACACTCCCAGGACATGTACAGCACGGGGTTAGATACAGAGTAAAGCTCTCTCTACACTGTCCTCATCAAACGCTCCCAGCACAGGTACATCACGGGGTTAGATACAGAGTAAATCGCCCTCTACACTGTCCCCATCAAACACTCCCAGGACAGGTACAGCACAGGGTTAGATACAGAGTAAATCTCCCTCTACACTGTCCTCATCAGACACTCCCAGGACAGTTACAGCACGGGGTTAGATACAGACCAAATCTCCCTCTACACTGTCACCATCAAACACTCCCAGGACAGGTACAGCACAGGGTTAGATACAGAGTAAAGCTCCCTCCATACTGTCCCCATCAGCACTCCCAGGACAGGTACAGCACGGGGTAAGATACAGAGTAAAGCTCCCTCTTTACTGTCCCCATCAAACACTCCCAGGACAAGTACAGCCCGGGGATAGATAAAGAGTAAATCTGCCCCTACACTGTCCCAATCAAACACTTCCAGGACAGGTACAGCAGGGGGTTAGATACAGAGTAAAGCTCCCTCTACACTGTCCCCATCAAAAACTCCCAGGACAGGTACAGCACGGGGTTAGATACAGAGTAAAGCTCCCTCTACACTGTCCCCATCAAACTCTCCTAGGACAGGTACAGCACGGGGTTAGATACAGAGTAAAGCTCCCTCTACACTGTCCCCATCAAACTCTCCTAGGACAGGTACAGCACGGGGTTAGATACAGAGTAAATCTCCCTCTACACTGTCCCCATCAAACACTCCCAGGACAGGTACAGCACGGGGTTAGATACAGAGTAAATCTCCCTCTACACTGTCCCCATCAAACACTCCCAGGACAGGTACAGCACGGGGTAAGATACAGAGGAAATCGCCCTCTACACTGTACCTATCAAACACTCCCAGGACAGGTACAGCACGGTGTTAGATACAGAGTAAATCTATCTCGACACTGTCCCCATCAAACACTCCCAGGAAAGGTACAGCACGGGGTTAGATACAGAGTAAAGCTCCCTCTACACTGACCCATTAAACACTCCCAGGACAGGTAGAGCACGGGGTTAGATACAGAGTAAATCTCCCTCTACACTGTCCACATCAAACACTCCCAGGGCAGGTACAGCAGGGGGTTAGATACAGCGTAATTCTCCCTCTACACCGTCTCAATCAAACACTCCCAGGACAGGTACAGCAGGGGGTTAGATACAGAGTAAATCTCCCTCTACACTGTCCCCATCAAACACTCCCAGGACAGGTACATCACGGGGTTAGATACAGAGTAAAGCTCCCTCTACACTGACCCCATCAAACATTCCCAGGACAGGTACAGCAGGGGTTAGATACAGAGTAAAGCTCCCTCTACACTGTCCTCATGAAACACTACAAGGACAGGTATAGCAAAGGGTAAGATACAGAGTAAAGATCCCTCTGCACTGTCCCCATCAAACTCTCCTAGGACAGGTAAAGCACGGGGTTAGATACAGAGAAAAGCACCCTCTACACTGTCCCCATCAATCTCTCCTAGGACAGGTACAGCACGCGGTTCGATACAGAGTAAAGCTCCCTCTACACTGTCCCCATCAAACACTCCCAGGACAGGTACAGCAGGGGTTAGATACAGAGTAAAGCTCCCTCCACACTGTCCTCTTCAAACACTCCCAGGACAGGTACAGCACGGGGTTAGATACAGAGTAAATCTCCCTCTACACTGTCCTCATCAGACACTCCCAGGACAGGTACAGCACGGGGTTAGATACAGAGCAAATCTCCCTCTCCACTGTCCCCATAAACCACTCCCAGGACAGGTACAGCACGGGGTTAGATACAGAGTAAAGCTCCCTCTACACTGTCCCCATCAAACACTCCCAGGACAGGTACAGCACGGGGTTAGATACAGATTAAATCTCCCTCTACACTGTCCCCATCAAACACTCCCAGGACAGGTATAGCAAAGTGTAAGATATAGAGTAAATCTCCCTCTACACTGACCCAATCAAACACTCCCAGGACAGGTACAGCACGGGGTTAGATAGAGAGTAAAGCTCCCTCTACACTGTCCCCATCAAACACTCCGAGGACAGGTACAGCACGCGGTTAGATACAGAGTAAATCTCCCTCAACACAATCCCCATCAAACAGTCCCAGGACAGGTATAGCAAAGGGTAAGATACAGCGTAAAGCTCCCTCTACACTGTCCCCATCAAACACTCCCAGGTCATGTACAGCACGGGGATAGATACAGAGTAAAGCTCCCTCTACACTGTCCCCATCAAAAACTCCCAGGACAGGTACAGCACGCGGTTAGATACAGAGTAATTCTCCCTCTACACTGTCCCGATCAAGCACTCCCAGGACAGGAACAGCAGGGGGTTAGATACAGCGTAATTCTCCCTCTACACCGTCTCAATCAAACACTCCCAGGACAGGTACAGCACAGGGTTAGATACAGAGTAAATCTCACTCTACACTGTCCTCATCAGACACTCCCAGGACAAGTACTGCACGGGGTTAGATACAGAGTAAATCTCCCTCTACACTCTCCCCACCAAACACTCCCAGGACAGGTACAGCACGGGGTTAGATACAGATTAAATATCCCTCTACACTATCCCCATCAAACACTCTGCAGGACAGGTACAGCATGGGGTTAGATACAGAGTAAAGCTCCCTCTGCACTGTCCCCATCAAACACTCCCAGGACAGGTATAGCACAGGGTTAGGTACAGAGTAAAGCTCCCTCTACACTGTCCCCATCAAACACTCCCAGGACAAGTACAGCACAGAGTTAGATAGAGAGTAAATCTCCTTCTATACTGTCCCCATCAAACACTCCCAGAGCAGGTACAGCACGGGGTTAGATACAGAGTAAAGCTCCCACTACACTGTCCCCTTCAAAACTCCCAGGATAGGAACCGCACAGGTTAAGATAGAGAGTGAAGCTCCCTTTACACTGTCCCCATCAAACATACCCAGGACAGGTGCAGCACGGGGTTGGGCACAGAGTAAATCTCCCTCAACAATATCCCCAACAGACACTCCCAGGACAGGTATAGCACAGGGTAAGATACAGAGTAAATTTCCCTCTACACTGTCCCTATCAAACACTCCCAGGGCAGTTACAGCACGGGGTTAGATAAAGAGTAAAGCTCCCTCTACACTGTCCCCATCAAACACTCCCAGGACAGGTACAGCACGGGGCTAGATACAGAGTAAATATCGCTCTACACTGTCCCCATCAAACGCTCCCAGGACAGGTACAGCAAAGAGTTAGATACAGAGTAAAGCTCCCTCTACACTGCCCCCATCAAACACTCCCAGGACATGTTCAGCACGGGGTTAGATACAGAGTAAAGCTCCCTCTACACTGTCGCCAGCAAACACTCCCAGGACAGGTACAGCACGGGGTTAGATACAGAGTAAGGCTCCCTCTACACTGACCCATCATCACTCCCAGGACAGGAACAGCATGGGGTTAGATACAGAGCAAATCTCCCTCTACACCGTCCCAATCAAACAATCCCAGGGCAGGTACAGCAGGGGGTTAGATACAGCGTAATTCTCCCTCTACACCGTCCCAATCAAACATTCCCAGGACAGGTACAGGACGGGTAAGATACAGAGTAAATCTCCCTCTACACTGTCCCCATCAAACACTCCCAGGACAGGTACAGCAAGGGGTTAGATACAGAGTAAAGCTCCCTCTACACTGTCCCCATCAAACACTCCCAGGACAGGTACAGCACGGGGTTAGATGCAGAGTAAAGCTCCCTCTACACTGTCCCCATTAAACTCTCCTAGGACAGGTAAAGCATGGGGTTAGATACAGAGTAAAGCACCCTCTACACTGTCCCCATCAAACTCTCCTAGGACAAGTACAGCACGGGGTTCGATACAGAGTAAAGCTCCCTCTACACTGTCCTCTTCAAACACTCCCAGGACAGGTATAGCAAAGGGTAAAATACAGAGTAAAGATCCCTCTACAATGTCCCCAACAAACACTCCCAGGACATGTACAGCACGGGGTTAGTTACAGAGTAAATCTCCCTCTACACTATCCCCATCAAACACTCCCAGAACAGGTATAGCAAAGGGTAAGATACAGAGTAAAGATCCCTCTACACTGTCCCCATCAAACACTCCCAGGACAGGTACAGCACGGGGTTAGATACAGAGTAAAGCTCTCTCTACACTGTCCTCATCAAACACTCCCAGGACAGGTACAGCACGGGGTTAGATACAGATTAAATCTCCCTCTACACTGTCCCCATCAAACACTCCCAGGACAGGTATAGCAAAGTGTAAGATATAGAGTAAATCTCCCTCTACACTGACCCAATCAAACACTCCCAGGACAGGTACAGCACGGGGTTAGATAGAGAGTAAAGCTCCCTCTACACTGTCCCCATCAAACACTCCGAGGACAGGTACAGCACGCGGTTAGATACAGAGTAAATCTCCCTCAACACAATCCCCATCAAACAGTCCCAGGACAGGTATAGCAAAGGGTAAGATACAGCGTAAAGCTCCCTCTACACTGTCCCCATCAAACACTCCCAGGTCATGTACAGCACGGGGATAGATACAGAGTAAAGCTCCCTCTACACTGTCCCCATCAAAAACTCCCAGGACAGGTACAGCACGCGGTTAGATACAGAGTAATTCTCCCTCTACACTGTCCCGATCAAGCACTCCCAGGACAGGAACAGCAGGGGGTTAGATACAGCGTAATTCTCCCTCTACACCGTCTCAATCAAACACTCCCAGGACAGGTACAGCACAGGGTTAGATACAGAGTAAATCTCACTCTACACTGTCCTCATCAGACACTCCCAGGACAGGTACAGCACGGGGTTAGATACAGAGTAAATATCGCTCCACACTGTCCCCATCAAACACTCCCAGGACAGGTACAGCAAAGAGTTAGATACAGAGTAAAGCTCCCTCTACACTGTCCACATCAAACACTCCCAGGACAGGTTCAGCACGGGGTTAGATACAGAGTAAAGCTCCCTCTACACTGTCGCCAGCAAACACTCCCAGGACAGGTACAGCACGGGGTTAGATACAGAGGAAATCGCCCTCTACACTGTCCCCATCAAACACTCCCAGGACAGGTACAGCACGCGGTTAGATACATAGTAAATCTCCCACTACATTGTCCCCATCAAACACTCCCAGGACAGGTACAGCACGGGTTAGATACAGAGTAAAGCTCCCTCTACACTGTACCCATCAAACACTCCCAGGACAGGTACAGCACGGGGTTAGATACAGAGGAAAGCTCCCTCTACACTGACCCATCAAACACTCCCTGGACAGGAACAGCACGGGGTTAGATACAGAGTAAATCTCCCTCTACACCGTCCCAATCAAACACTCCCAGGGCAGGTACAGCAGGGGGTTAGATACAGCGTAATTCTCCCTCTACACCGTCCCAGTCAAACATTCCCAGGACAGGTACAGGACGGGTTAGATACAGAGTAAATCTCCCTCTACACTGTCCCCATCAAACACTCCCAGGACAGGTACAGCACGGGGTTAGATACAGAGTAAAGCTCCCTCTACACTGTCCCCATCAAACACTCCCAGGACAGGTACAGCACGGGGTAAGATACAGAGTAAAGCTCCCTCTACACTGTCCCCATCAAACTCTCCTAGGACAGGTAAAGCACGGGGTTAGATACAGAGTAAAGCACCCTCTACACTGTCCCCATCAAACTATCCTAGGACAGGTACAGCAAGGGTTCGATAAAGAGTAAAGCTCCCTCTACACTGTCCTCTTCAAACACTCCCAGGACAGGTATAGCAAAGGGTAAGATACAGAGTAAAGATCCCTCTATACTGTCCCCATCAAACACTCCCAGGACATGTACAGCACGGGGTTAGATACAGAGTAAAGCTCTCTCTACACTGTCCTCATCAAACGCTCCCAGCACAGGTACATCACGGGGTTAGATACAGAGTAAATCGCCCTCTACACTGTCCCCATCAAACACTCCCAGGACAGGTACAGCACAGGGTTAGATACAGAGTAAATCTCCCTCTACACTGTCCTCATCAGACACTCCCAGGACAGTTACAGCACGGGGTTAGATACAGACCAAATCTCCCTCTACACTGTCACCATCAAACACTCCCAGGACAGGTACAGCACAGGGTTAGATACAGAGTAAAGCTCCCTCCATACTGTCCCCATCAGCACTCCCAGGACAGGTACAGCACGGGGTAAGATACAGAGTAAAGCTCCCTCTTTACTGTCCCCATCAAACTCTCCTAGGACAGGTACAGCACGGGGTTAGATACAGAGTAAAGCTCCCTCTACACTGTCCCCATCAAACTCTCCTAGGACAGGTACAGCACGGGGTTCGATACAGAGTAAAGCTCCCTCTACACTGTCCCCATCAAACACTCCCAGGACAGGTACAGCAGGGGTTAGATACAGAGTAAAGCTCCCTCTACACTGTCCCCATCAAACTGTCCTAGGACAGGTACAGCACGGGGTTAGATACAGAGTAAATCTCCCTCTACACTGTCCCCATCAAACACTCCCAGGACAGGTACAGCACGGGGTTAGATACAGAGTAAATCTCCCTCTACACTGTCCCCATCAAACACTCCCAGGACAGGTACAGCACGGGGTAAGATACAGAGGAAATCGCCCTCTACACTGTACCTATCAAACACTCCCAGGACAGGTACAGCACGGTGTTAGATACAGAGTAAATCTATCTCGACACTGTCCCCATCAAACACTCCCAGGAAAGGTACAGCACGGGGTTAGATACAGAGTAAAGCTCCCTCTACACTGACCCATTAAACACTCCCAGGACAGGTAGAGCACGGGGTTAGATACAGAGTAAATCTCCCTCTACACTGTCCACATCAAACACTCCCAGGGCAGGTACAGCAGGGGGTTAGATACAGCGTAATTCTCCCTCTACACCGTCTCAATCAAACACTCCCAGGACAGGTACAGCAGGGGGTTAGATACAGAGTAAATCTCCCTCTACACTGTCCCCATCAAACACTCCCAGGACAGGTACATCACGGGGTTAGATACAGAGTAAAGCTCCCTCTACACTGACCCCATCAAACATTCCCAGGACAGGTACAGCAGGGGTTAGATACAGAGTAAAGCTCCCTCTACACTGTCCTCATGAAACACTACAAGGACAGGTATAGCAAAGGGTAAGATACAGAGTAAAGATCCCTCTGCACTGTCCCCATCAAACTCTCCTAGGACAGGTAAAGCACGGGGTTAGATACAGAGAAAAGCACCCTCTACACTGTCCCCATCAATCTCTCCTAGGACAGGTACAGCACGCGGTTCGATACAGAGTAAAGCTCCCTCTACACTGTCCCCATCAAACACTCCCAGGACAGGTACAGCAGGGGTTAGATACAGAGTAAAGCTCCCTCCACACTGTCCTCTTCAAACACTCCCAGGACAGGTACAGCACGGGGTTAGATACAGAGTAAATCTCCCTCTACACTGTCCTCATCAGACACTCCCAGGACAGGTACAGCACGGGGTTAGATACAGAGCAAATCTCCCTCTCCACTGTCCCCATAAACCACTCCCAGGACAGGTACAGCACGGGGTTAGATACAGAGTAAAGCTCCCTCTACACTGTCCCCATCAAACACTCCCAGGACAGGTACAGCACGGGGTTAGATACAGATTAAATCTCCCTCTACACTGTCCCCATCAAACACTCCCAGGACAGGTATAGCAAAGTGTAAGATATAGAGTAAATCTCCCTCTACACTGACCCAATCAAACACTCCCAGGACAGGTACAGCACGGGGTTAGATAGAGAGTAAAGCTCCCTCTACACTGTCCCCATCAAACACTCCGAGGACAGGTACAGCACGCGGTTAGATACAGAGTAAATCTCCCTCAACACAATCCCCATCAAACAGTCCCAGGACAGGTATAGCAAAGGGTAAGATACAGCGTAAAGCTCCCTCTACACTGTCCCCATCAAACACTCCCAGGTCATGTACAGCACGGGGATAGATACAGAGTAAAGCTCCCTCTACACTGTCCCCATCAAAAACTCCCAGGACAGGTACAGCACGCGGTTAGATACAGAGTAATTCTCCCTCTACACTGTCCCGATCAAGCACTCCCAGGACAGGAACAGCAGGGGGTTAGATACAGCGTAATTCTCCCTCTACACCGTCTCAATCAAACACTCCCAGGACAGGTACAGCACAGGGTTAGATACAGAGTAAATCTCACTCTACACTGTCCTCATCAGACACTCCCAGGACAAGTACTGCACGGGGTTAGATACAGAGTAAATCTCCCTCTACACTCTCCCCACCAAACACTCCCAGGACAGGTACAGCACGGGGTTAGATACAGATTAAATATCCCTCTACACTATCCCCATCAAACACTCTGCAGGACAGGTACAGCATGGGGTTAGATACAGAGTAAAGCTCCCTCTGCACTGTCCCCATCAAACACTCCCAGGACAGGTATAGCACAGGGTTAGGTACAGAGTAAAGCTCCCTCTACACTGTCCCCATCAAACACTCCCAGGACAAGTACAGCACAGAGTTAGATAGAGAGTAAATCTCCTTCTATACTGTCCCCATCAAACACTCCCAGAGCAGGTACAGCACGGGGTTAGATACAGAGTAAAGCTCCCACTACACTGTCCCCTTCAAAACTCCCAGGATAGGAACCGCACAGGTTAAGATAGAGAGTGAAGCTCCCTTTACACTGTCCCCATCAAACATACCCAGGACAGGTGCAGCACGGGGTTGGGCACAGAGTAAATCTCCCTCAACAATATCCCCAACAGACACTCCCAGGACAGGTATAGCACAGGGTAAGATACAGAGTAAATTTCCCTCTACACTGTCCCTATCAAACACTCCCAGGGCAGTTACAGCACGGGGTTAGATAAAGAGTAAAGCTCCCTCTACACTGTCCCCATCAAACACTCCCAGGACAGGTACAGCACGGGGCTAGATACAGAGTAAATATCGCTCTACACTGTCCCCATCAAACGCTCCCAGGACAGGTACAGCAAAGAGTTAGATACAGAGTAAAGCTCCCTCTACACTGCCCCCATCAAACACTCCCAGGACATGTTCAGCACGGGGTTAGATACAGAGTAAAGCTCCCTCTACACTGTCGCCAGCAAACACTCCCAGGACAGGTACAGCACGGGGTTAGATACAGAGTAAGGCTCCCTCTACACTGACCCATCATCACTCCCAGGACAGGAACAGCATGGGGTTAGATACAGAGCAAATCTCCCTCTACACCGTCCCAATCAAACAATCCCAGGGCAGGTACAGCAGGGGGTTAGATACAGCGTAATTCTCCCTCTACACCGTCCCAATCAAACATTCCCAGGACAGGTACAGGACGGGTAAGATACAGAGTAAATCTCCCTCTACACTGTCCCCATCAAACACTCCCAGGACAGGTACAGCAAGGGGTTAGATACAGAGTAAAGCTCCCTCTACACTGTCCCCATCAAACACTCCCAGGACAGGTACAGCACGGGGTTAGATGCAGAGTAAAGCTCCCTCTACACTGTCCCCATTAAACTCTCCTAGGACAGGTAAAGCATGGGGTTAGATACAGAGTAAAGCACCCTCTACACTGTCCCCATCAAACTCTCCTAGGACAAGTACAGCACGGGGTTCGATACAGAGTAAAGCTCCCTCTACACTGTCCTCTTCAAACACTCCCAGGACAGGTATAGCAAAGGGTAAAATACAGAGTAAAGATCCCTCTACAATGTCCCCAACAAACACTCCCAGGACATGTACAGCACGGGGTTAGTTACAGAGTAAATCTCCCTCTACACTATCCCCATCAAACACTCCCAGAACAGGTATAGCAAAGGGTAAGATACAGAGTAAAGATCCCTCTACACTGTCCCCATCAAACACTCCCAGGACAGGTACAGCACGGGGTTAGATACAGAGTAAAGCTCTCTCTACACTGTCCTCATCAAACACTCCCAGGACAGGTACAGCACGGGGTTAGATACAGATTAAATCTCCCTCTACACTGTCCCCATCAAACACTCCCAGGACAGGTATAGCAAAGTGTAAGATATAGAGTAAATCTCCCTCTACACTGACCCAATCAAACACTCCCAGGACAGGTACAGCACGGGGTTAGATAGAGAGTAAAGCTCCCTCTACACTGTCCCCATCAAACACTCCGAGGACAGGTACAGCACGCGGTTAGATACAGAGTAAATCTCCCTCAACACAATCCCCATCAAACAGTCCCAGGACAGGTATAGCAAAGGGTAAGATACAGCGTAAAGCTCCCTCTACACTGTCCCCATCAAACACTCCCAGGTCATGTACAGCACGGGGATAGATACAGAGTAAAGCTCCCTCTACACTGTCCCCATCAAAAACTCCCAGGACAGGTACAGCACGCGGTTAGATACAGAGTAATTCTCCCTCTACACTGTCCCGATCAAGCACTCCCAGGACAGGAACAGCAGGGGGTTAGATACAGCGTAATTCTCCCTCTACACCGTCTCAATCAAACACTCCCAGGACAGGTACAGCACAGGGTTAGATACAGAGTAAATCTCACTCTACACTGTCCTCATCAGACACTCCCAGGACAAGTACTGCACGGGGTTAGATACAGAGTAAATCTCCCTCTACACTCTCCCCACCAAACACTCCCAGGACAGGTACAGCACGGGGTTAGATACAGATTAAATATCCCTCTACACTATCCCCATCAAACACTCTGCAGGACAGGTACAGCATGGGGTTAGATACAGAGTAAAGCTCACTCTGCACTGTCCCCATCAAACACTCCCAGGACAGGTATAGCACAGGGTTAGGTACAGAGTAAAGCTCCCTCTACACTGTCCCCATCAAACACTCCCAGGACAAGTACAGCACAGAGTTAGATAGAGAGTAAATCTCCTTCTATACTGTCCCCATCAAACACTCCCAGAGCAGGTACAGCACGGGGTTAGATACAGAGTAAAGCTCCCACTACACTGTCCCCTTCAAAACTCCCAGGATAGGAACCGCACAGGTTAAGATAGAGAGTGAAGCTCCCTTTACACTGTCCCCATCAAACATACCCAGGACAGGTGCAGCACGGGGTTGGGCACAGAGTAAATCTCCCTCAACAATATCCCCAACAGACACTCCCAGGACAGGTATAGCACAGGGTAAGATACAGAGTAAATTTCCCTCTACACTGTCCCTATCAAACACTCCCAGGGCAGTTACAGCACGGGGTTAGATAAAGAGTAAAGCTCCCTCTACACTGTCCCCATCAAACACTCCCAGGACAGGTACAGCACGGGGCTAGATACAGAGTAAATATCGCTCTACACTGTCCCCATCAAACGCTCCCAGGACAGGTACAGCAAAGAGTTAGATACAGAGTAAAGCTCCCTCTACACTGCCCCCATCAAACACTCCCAGGACATGTTCAGCACGGGGTTAGATACAGAGTAAAGCTCCCTCTACACTGTCGCCAGCAAACACTCCCAGGACAGGTACAGCACGGGGTTAGATACAGAGTAAGGCTCCCTCTACACTGACCCATCATCACTCCCAGGACAGGAACAGCATGGGGTTAGATACAGAGCAAATCTCCCTCTACACCGTCCCAATCAAACAATCCCAGGGCAGGTACAGCAGGGGGTTAGATACAGCGTAATTCTCCCTCTACACCGTCCCAATCAAACATTCCCAGGACAGGTACAGGACGGGTAAGATACAGAGTAAATCTCCCTCTACACTGTCCCCATCAAACACTCCCAGGACAGGTACAGCAAGGGGTTAGATACAGAGTAAAGCTCCCTCTACACTGTCCCCATCAAACACTCCCAGGACAGGTACAGCACGGGGTTAGATGCAGAGTAAAGCTCCCTCTACACTGTCCCCATTAAACTCTCCTAGGACAGGTAAAGCATGGGGTTAGATACAGAGTAAAGCACCCTCTACACTGTCCCCATCAAACTCTCCTAGGACAAGTACAGCACGGGGTTCGATACAGAGTAAAGCTCCCTCTACACTGTCCTCTTCAAACACTCCCAGGACAGGTATAGCAAAGGGTAAAATACAGAGTAAAGATCCCTCTACAATGTCCCCAACAAACACTCCCAGGACATGTACAGCACGGGGTTAGTTACAGAGTAAATCTCCCTCTACACTATCCCCATCAAACACTCCCAGAACAGGTATAGCAAAGGGTAAGATGCAGAGTAAAGATCCCTCCACACTGTCCCCATCAAACACTCCCAGGACAGGTACAGCACGGGGTTAGATACAGAGTAAAGCTCTCTCTACACTGTCCTCATCAAACGCTCCCAGGACAGGTACATCACGGGGTTAGATACAGAGTAAATCGCCCTCTACACTGTCCCCATCAAACACTCCCAGGACAGGTACAGCAGGGGGTTAGATACAGCGTAATTCTCCCTCTACACCGTCTCAAGCAAACACTCCCAGGAGAGGTACAGCACAGGGTTAGATACAGAGTAAATCTCCCTCTACACTGTCCTCATCAGACACTCCCAGGACAGGTACAGCACAGGGTTAGATACAGAGCAAATCTCCCTCTACACTGTCCCCATCAAACACTCCCAGGTCAGGTACAGTACAGGCTTAGATACAGAGTAAAGCTCCCTCCATACTGTCCCCATCAGCACTCCCAGGACAGGTACATCACGGGGTTAGATACAGAGTAAATCTCCCTCTTTACTGTCCCCATCAAACACTCCCAGGACAAGTACAGCCCGGGGATAGATAAAGAGTAAATCTGCCCCTACACTGTCCCAATCAAACACTTCCAGGACAGGTACAGCAGGGGGTTAGATACAGCGTAATTCTCCCTCTACACTGTCCCCATCAAAAACTCCCAGGACAGGTACAGCACGGGGTTAGATACAGAGTAAAGCTCCCTCTACACTGACCCCATCAAACACTCCCAGGGTAGGTACAGCACGGGGTTAGATACAGAGTAAAGCTCCCTCTACACTGTCCCCATCAAACTCTCCTAGGACAGGTACAGCACGGGGTTAGATACAGAGTAAAGCTCCCTCTACACTGTCCCCATCAAACTCTCCTAGGACAGGTACAGCACGGGGTTCGATACAGAGTAAAGCTCCCTCTACACTGTCCCCATCAAACTATCCTAGGACAGGTACAGCACGGGGTTAGATACAGAGTAAATCTCCCTCTACACTGTCCCCATCAAACACTCCCAGGACAGGTACAGCATGGGGTTAGATACAGAGTAAATCTCCCTCTACACTGTCCCCATCAAACACTCCCAGGACAGGTACAGCACGGGGTTAGATACAGAGGAAATCGCCCTCTACACTGTACCTATCAAACACTCCCAGGACAGGTACAGCACGGGGTTAGATACAGAATAAATCTATCTCGACACTGTCCCCATCAAACACTCCCAGGACAGGTACAGTACGGGGTTAGATACAGAGTAAAGCTCGCTCTACACTGACCCATCAAACACTCCCAGGACAGGTACAGCACGGGGTTTGATACAGAGTAAATCTCCCTCTACACTGTCAACATCAAACACTCCCAGGGCAGGTACAGCAGGGGGTTAGATACAGCGTAATTCTCCCTCTACACCGTCTCAATCAAACACTCCCAGGACAGGTACAGCAGGGGGTTAGATACAGAGTAAATCACCCTCTACACTGTCCCCATCAAACACTCCCAGGACAGGTACATCACGGGGTTAGATACAGAGTAAATCTCCCTCTACACTGACCCCATCAAACATTCCCAGGGTAGGTACAGCACGGGGTTAGATACAGAGTAAAGCTCCCTCTACACTGTCCCCATCAAACTCTCCTAGGACAGGTAGAGCACGGGGTTCGATACAGAGTAAAGCTCCATCTACACTGTCCCCATCAAACACTCCCAGGGCAGGTACAGCAGGGGTTAGATACAGAGTAAAGCTCCCTCTACACTGTCCTCATCAGACACTCCCAGGACAGGTACAGCACGGGGTAAGATACAGAGGAAATCTCCCTCTACACTGTCCCCATCAAACACTCCCAGGACAGGAACAGCACGGGGTTAGATACAGAGTAAAGCTCCCTCTACACTGTACCCATCAAACACTCCCAGGACAGGTACAGCACAGAGTTAGATACAGAGTAAAGCTCCCTCCATACTGTCCCCATCAGCACTCCCAGGACAGGTACAGCACAGGGTTAGATACAGAGTAAAGCTCCCTCTACACTGTCCCCATCAAACTCTCCTAGGACAGGTACAGCACGGGGTTCAATACAGAGTAAAGCTCCATCTACACTGTCCCCATCAAACACTCCCAGGACAGGTACAGCAGGGGTTAGATACAGAGTAAAGCTCCCTCCACACTGTCCTCATCAAACACTCATGGACAGGTATAGCAAAGGGTAAGATACAGAGTAAAGCTCCCTCTACACTGTCCTCTTCAAACACTCCCAGGACAGGTACAGCACGGGGTTAGATACAGAGTAAATCTCCCTCTGCACTGTCCTCATCAGACACTCCCAGGACAGGTACAGCACGGGGTTAGATAGAGAGTAAAGCTCCCTCTACACTGTCCCCATCAAACACTCCGAGGATAGGTACAGCACGCAGTTAGATACAGAGTAAATCTCCCTCAACACAATCCCCATCAAACAGTCCCAGGACAGGTATAGCAAAGGGTAAGATACAACGTAAAGCTCCCTCTACACTGTCCCCATCAAACACTCCCAGGTCATGTACAGCACGGGGATAGATACAGAGTAAAGCTCCCTCTAAACTGTCCCCATCCAAAACTCCCAGGACAGGTACAGCACGCGGTTAGATACAGAGTAATTCTCCCTCTACACTGTCCCGATCAAGCACTCCCAGGACAGGAACAGCAGGGGGTTAGATACAGCGTAATTCTCCCTCTACACCGTCTCAATCAAACACTCCCAGGACAGGTACAGCACAGGGTTAGATACGGAGTAAATCTCACTCTACACTGTCCTCATCAGACACTCCCAGGACAGGTACTGCACGGGGTTAGATACAGAGTAAATCTCCCTCTACACTCTCCCCACCAAACACTCCCAGGACAGGTACAGCACGGGGTTAGATACAGATTAAATCTCCCTCTACACTATCCCCATCAAACACTCTGCAGGACAGGTACAGCACGGGGTTAGATACAGAGTAAAGCTCCCTCTACACTGTCCCCATCAAACACTCCCAGGACAAGTACAGCACAGAGTTAGATAGAGAGTAAATCTCCTTCTATACTGTCCCCAACAAACACTCCCAGGGCAGGTACAGCACGGGGTTAGATACAGAGTAAAGCTCCCACTACACTGTCCCCTTCAAAACTCCCAGGATAGGAACCGCACAGGTTAAGATAGAGAGTGAAGCTCCCTTTACACTGTCCCCATCAAACATACCCAGGACAGGTGCAGCACGGGGTTAGGTACAGAGTAAATCTCCCTCAACAATATCCCCATCTGACACTCCCAGGACAGGTATAGCACAGGGTAAGATACAGAGTAAATCTCCCTCTACACTGTCCCTATCAAACACTCCCAGGGCAGTTACAGCACGGGGTTAGATACAGAGTAAAGCTCCCTCTACACTGTCCCCATCAAACACTCCCAGGACAGGTACAGCAAAGAGTTAGATACAGAGTAAAGCTCCCTCTACACTGTCCCCATCAAACACTCCCAGGATATGTTCAGCACGGGGTTAGATACAGAGTAAAGCTCCCTCTACACTGTCGCCAGCAAACACTACCAGGACAGGTACAGCACGGGGTTAGATACAGAGGAAATCGCCCTCTACACTGTCCCCATCAAACACTCTAAGGACAGGTATAGCACGCGGTTAGATACATAGTAAATCTCCCACTACATTGTCCCCATCAAACACTCCCAGGACAGGTACAGCACGGGTTAGATACAGAGTAAAGCTCCCTCTACACTGTACCCATCAAACACTCCCAGGACAGGTACAGCACGGGGTTAGATACAGAGTAAAGCTCCCTCTACACCGTCCCAATCAAACACTCCCAGGGCAGGTACAGCAGGGGGTTAGATACAGCGTAATTCTCCCTCTACACCGTCCCAATCAAACATTCCCAGGACAGGTACAGGACGGGTTAGATACAGAGTAAATCTCCCTCTACACTGTCCCCATCAAACACTCCCAGGACAGGTACAGCAAGGGGTTAGATACAGAGTAAAGCTCCCTCTACACTGTCCCCATCAAACACTCCCAGGACAGGTACAGCACGGGGTTAGATACAGAGTAAAGCTCCCTCTACACTGTCCCCATCAAACTCTCCTAGGACAGGTAAAGCACGGGGTTAGATACAGAGTAAAGCACCCTCTACACTGTCCCCATCAAACTCTCCTAGGACAAGTACAGCACGGGGTTCGATACAGAGTAAAGCTCCCTCTACACTGTCCCCATCAAACACTCCCAGGACATGTACAGCACGGGGTTAGTTACAGAGTAAATCTCCCTCTACACTATCCCCATCAAACACTCCCAGAACAGGTATAGCAAAGGGTAAGATGCAGAGTAAAGATCCCTCCACACTGTCCCCATCAAACACTCCCAGGACAGGTACAGCACGGGGTTAGATACAGAGTAAAGCTCTCTCTACACTGTCCTCATCAAACGCTCCCAGGACAGGTACATCACGGGGTTAGATACAGAGTAAATCGCCCTCTACACTGTCCCCATCAAACACTCCCAGGACAGGTACAGCAGGGGGTTAGATACAGCGTAATTCTCCCTCTACACCGTCTCAAGCAAACACTCCCAGGAGAGGTACAGCACAGGGTTAGATACAGAGTAAATCTCCCTCTACACTGTCCTCATCAGACACTCCCAGGACAGGTACAGCACAGGGTTAGATACAGAGCAAATCTCCCTCTACACTGTCCCCATCAAACACTCCCAGGTCAGGTACAGTACAGGCTTAGATACAGAGTAAAGCTCCCTCCATACTGTCCCCATCAGCACTCCCAGGACAGGTACATCACGGGGTTAGATACAGAGTAAATCTCCCTCTTTACTGTCCCCATCAAACACTCCCAGGACAAGTACAGCCCGGGGATAGATAAAGAGTAAATCTGCCCCTACACTGTCCCAATCAAACACTTCCAGGACAGGTACAGCAGGGGGTTAGATACAGCGTAATTCTCCCTCTACACTGTCCCCATCAAAAACTCCCAGGACAGGTACAGCACGGGGTTAGATACAGAGTAAAGCTCCCTCTACAATGACCCCATCAAACACTCCCAGGGTAGGTACAGCACGGGGTTAGATACAGAGTAAAGCTCCCTCTACACTGTCCCCATCAAACTCTCCTAGGACAGGTACAGCACGGGGTTAGATACAGAGTAAAGCTCCCTCTACACTGTCCCCATCAAACTCTCCTAGGACAGGTACAGCACGGGGTTCGATACAGAGTAAAGCTCCCACTACACTGTCCCCATCAAACACTCCCAGGACAGGTACAGCAGGGGTTAGATACAGCGTAAAGCTCCCTCTACACTGTCCCCATCAAACTATCCTAGGACAGGTACAGCACGGGGTTAGATACAGAGTAAATCTCCCTCTACACTGTCCCCATCAAACACTCCCAGTACAGGTACAGCACGGGGTTAGATACAGAGTAAATCTCCCTCTACACTGTCCCCATCAAACACTCCCAGGACAGGTACAGCACGGGGTTAGATACAGAGGAAATCGCCCTCTACACTGTACCTATCAAACACTCCCAGGACAGGTACAGCACGGGGTTAGATACAGAGTAAATCTATCTCGACACTGTCCCCATCAAACACTCCC
Source organism: Cetorhinus maximus (assembly GCF_964194155.1). Lineage (NCBI taxonomy): Eukaryota > Metazoa > Chordata > Chondrichthyes > Lamniformes > Cetorhinidae > Cetorhinus > Cetorhinus maximus. The sequence goes on along the minus strand of NW_027598400.1, from coordinate 16,910 downwards.
AGGGCAGGTACAGCAGGGTGTTAGATACAGCGAGATTCTCCCTCTACACCGTCTCAATCAAACAGTCCCAGGACAGGTACAGCAGGGGGTTAGATACAGAGTAAATCTCCCTCTACACTGTCCCCATCAAACAGTCCCAGGACAGGTATAGCAAAGGGTAAGATACAACGTAAAGCTCCCTCTACACTGTCCCCATCAAACACTCCCAGGTCATGTACAGCACGGGGATAGATACAGAGTAAAGCTCCCTCTAAACTGTCCCCATCAAAAACTCCCAGGACAGGTACAGCACGCGGTTAGATACAGAGTAATTCTCCCTCTACACTGTCCCGATCAAGCACTCCCAGGACAGGAACAGCAGGGGGTTAGATACAGCGTAATTCTCCCTCTACACCGTCTCAATCAAACACTCCCAGGACAGGTACAGCACAGGGTTAGATACGGAGTAAATCTCACTCTACACTGTCCTCATCAGACACTCCCAGGACAGGTACTGCACGGGGTTAGATACAGAGTAAATCTCCCTCTACACTCTCCCCACCAAACACTCCCAGGACAGGTACAGCACGGGGTTAGATACAGATTAAATCTCCCTCTACACTATCCCCATCAAACACTCTGCAGGACAGGTACAGCACGGGGTTAGATACAGAGTAAAGCTCCCTCTGCACTGTCCCCATCAAACACTCCCAGGACAGGTATAGCACAGGGTTAGATACAGAGTAAAGCTCCCTCTACACTGTCCCCATCAAACACTCCCAGGACAAGTACAGCACAGAGTTAGATAGAGAGTAAATCTCCTTCTATACTGTCCCCAACAAACACTCCCAGGGCAGGTACAGCACGGGGTTAGATACAGAGTAAAGCTCCCACTACACTGTCCCCTTCAAAACTCCCAGGATAGGAACCGCACAGGTTAAGATAGAGAGTGAAGCTCCCTTTACACTGTCCCCATCAAACATACCCAGGACAGGTGCAGCACGGGGTTAGGTACAGAGTAAATCTCCCTCAACAATATCCCCATCTGACACTCCCAGGACAGGTATAGCACAGGGTAAGATACAGAGTAAATCTCCCTCTACACTGTCCCTATCAAACACTCCCAGGGCAGTTACAGCACGGGGTTAGATACAGAGTAAAGCTCCCTCTACACTGTCCCCATCAAACACTCCCAGGACAGGTACAGCAAAGAGTTAGATACAGAGTAAAGCTCCCTCTACACTGTCCCCATCAAACACTCCCAGGATATGTTCAGCACGGGGTTAGATACAGAGTAAAGCTCCCTCTACACTGTCGCCAGCAAACACTCCCAGGACAGGTACAGCACGGGGTTAGATACAGAGGAAATCGCCCTCTACACTGTCCCCATCAAACACTCCAAGGACAGGTATAGCACGCGGTTAGATACATAGTAAATCTCCCACTACATTGTCCCCATCAAACACTCCCAGGACAGGTACAGCACGGGTTAGATACAGAGTAAAGCTCCCTCTACACTGTACCCATCAAACACTCCCAGGACAGGTACAGCACGGGGTTAGATACAGAGTAAAGCTCCCTCTACACCGTCCCAATCAAACACTCCCAGGGCAGGTACAGCAGGGGGTTAGATACAGCGTAATTCTCCCTCTACACCGTCCCAATCAAACATTCCCAGGACAGGTACAGGACGGGTTAGATACAGAGTAAATCTCCCTCTACACTGTCCCCATCAAACACTCCCAGGACAGGTACAGCAAGGGGTTAGATACAGAGTAAAGCTCCCTCTACACTGTCCCCATCAAACACTCCCAGGACAGGTTCAGCACGGGGTTAGATACAGAGTAAAGCTCCCTCTACACTGTCCCCATCAAACTCTCCTAGGACAGGTAAAGCACGGGGTTAGATACAGAGTAAAGCACCCTCTACACTGTCCCCATCAAACTCTCCTAGGACAAGTACAGCACGGGGTTCGATACAGAGTAAAGCTCCCTCTACACTGTCCCCATCAAACACTCCCAGGACATGTACAGCACGGGGTTAGTTACAGAGTAAATCTCCCTCTACACTATCCCCATCAAACACTCCCAGAACAGGTATAGCAAAGGGTAAGATGCAGAGTAAAGATCCCTCCACACTGTCCCCATCAAACACTCCCAGGACAGGTACAGCACGGGGTTAGATACAGAGTAAAGCTCTCTCTACACTGTCCTCATCAAACGCTCCCAGGACAGGTACATCACGGGGTTAGATACAGAGTAAATCGCCCTCTACACTGTCCCCATCAAACACTCCCAGGACAGGTACAGCAGGGGGTTAGATACAGCGTAATTCTCCCTCTACACCGTCTCAAGCAAACACTCCCAGGAGAGGTACAGCACAGGGTTAGATACAGAGTAAATCTCCCTCTACACTGTCCTCATCAGACACTCCCAGGACAGGTACAGCACAGGGTTAGATACAGAGCAAATCTCCCTCTACACTGTCCCCATCAAACACTCCCAGGTCAGGTACAGTACAGGCTTAGATACAGAGTAAAGCTCCCTCCATACTGTCCCCATCAGCACTCCCAGGACAGGTACATCACGGGGTTAGATACAGAGTAAATCTCCCTCTTTACTGTCCCCATCAAACACTCCCAGGACAAGTACAGCCCGGGGATAGATAAAGAGTAAATCTGCCCCTACACTGTCCCAATCAAACACTTCCAGGACAGGTACAGCAGGGGGTTAGATACAGCGTAATTCTCCCTCTACACTGTCCCCATCAAAAACTCCCAGGACAGGTACAGCACGGGGTTAGATACAGAGTAAAGCTCCCTCTACAATGACCCCATCAAACACTCCCAGGGTAGGTACAGCACGGGGTTAGATACAGAGTAAAGCTCCCTCTACACTGTCCCCATCAAACTCTCCTAGGACAGGTACAGCACGGGGTTAGATACAGAGTAAAGCTCCCTCTACACTGTCCCCATCAAACTCTCCTAGGACAGGTACAGCACGGGGTTCGATACAGAGTAAAGCTCCCACTACACTGTCCCCATCAAACACTCCCAGGACAGGTACAGCAGGGGTTAGATACAGCGTAAAGCTCCCTCTACACTGTCCCCATCAAACTATCCTAGGACAGGTACAGCACGGGGTTAGATACAGAGTAAATCTCCCTCTACACTGTCCCCATCAAACACTCCCAGTACAGGTACAGCACGGGGTTAGATACAGAGTAAATCTCCCTCTACACTGTCCCCATCAAACACTCCCAGGACAGGTACAGCACGGGGTTAGATACAGAGGAAATCGCCCTCTACACTGTACCTATCAAACACTCCCAGGACAGGTACAGCACGGGGTTAGATACAGAGTAAATCTATCTCGACACTGTCCCCATCAAACACTCCCAGGGCAGGTACAGCAGGGTGTTAGATACAGCGTAATTCTCCCTCTACACCGTCTCAGTCAAACAGTCCCAGGACAGGTACAGCAGGGGGTTAGATACAGAGTAAATCTCCCTCTACACTGTCCCCATCAAACACTCCCAGGACAGGTACATCACGGGGTTAGATACAGAGTAAAGCTCCCTCTACACTGACCCCATCAAACATTCCCAGGGTAGGTACAGCACGGGGTTAGATACAGAGTAATGCTCCCTCTACACTGTCCCCATCAAACTCTCCTAGGACAGGTACAGCACGGGGTTCAATACAGAGTAAAGCTCCATCTACACTGTCCCCATCAAACACTCCCAGGACAGGTACAGCAGGTGTTAGATACAGAGTAAAGCTCCATCTACACTGTCCCCATCAAACACTCCCAGGACAGGTACAGCAGGGGTTAGATACAGAGTAATGCTCCCTCTACACTGTCCTCATCAGACACTCCCAGGACAGGTACAGCACGGGGTTAGATACAGAGCAAATCTCCCTCTACACTGCCCCCATCAAACACTCCCAGGACAGGTACAGCACAGGGTTAGATACAGAGTAAAGCTCCCTCTACACTGTCCCCATCAAACACTCCCAGGACAGGTACAGCACAGGGTTAGATACAGAGTAAAGCTCCCTCCATACTGTCCCCATCAGCACTCCCAGGACAGGTACAGCACAGGGTTAGATACAGAGTAAAGCTCCCTCTTTACTGTCCCCATCAAACACTCCCAGGACAAGTACAGCCCGGGGATAGATAAAGAGTAAATCTGCCCCTACACTGTCCCAATCAAACACTTCCAGGACAGGTACAGCAGGGGGTTAGATACAGAGTAAAGCTCCCTCTACACTATCCCCATCAAAAACTCCCAGGACAGGTACAGCACGGGGTTAGATACAGAGTAAAGCTCCCTCTACACTGACCCCATCAAACACTCCCAGGGTAGGTACAGCACGGGGTTAGATACAGAGTAAAGCTCCCTCTACACTGTCCCCATCAAACTCTCCTAGGACAGGTACAGCACGGGGTTAGATACAGAGTAAAGCTCCCTCTACACTGTCCCCATCAAACTCTCCTAGGACAGGTACAGCACGGGGTTCGATACAGAGTAAAGCTCCCTCTACACTGTCCCCATCAAACACTCCCAGGACAGGTACAGCAGGGGTTAGATACAGCGTAAAGCTCCCTCTACACTGTCCCCATCAAACTATCCTAGGACAGGTACAGCACGGGGTTAGATACAGAGTAAATCTCCCTCTACACTGTCCCCATCAAACACTCCCAGGACAGGTACAGCACGGGGTTAGATACAGAGGAAATCGCCCTCTACACTGTACCTATCAAACACTCCCAGGACAGGTACAGCACGGGGTTAGATACAGAGTAAATCTATCTCGACACTGTCCCCATCAAACACTCCCAGGAAAGGTACAGCACGGGGTTAGATACAGAGTAATGCTCCCTCTACACTGACCCATCAAACACTCCCAGGACAGGTACAGCACGGGGTTAGATACAGAGTAAATCTCCCTCTACACTGTCCACATCAAGCACTCCCAGGGCAGGTACAGCAGGGGGTTAGATACAGCGTAATTCTCCCTGTACACCGTCTCAATCAAACACTCCCAGGACAGGTACAGCAGGGGGTTAGATACAGAGTAAATCTCCCTCTACACTGTCCCCATCAAACACTCCCAGGACATGTACAGCACGGGGTTAGTTACAGAGTAAATCTCCCTCTACACTATCCCCATCAAACACTCCCAGAACAGGTATAGCAAAGGGTAAGATGCAGAGTAAAGATCCCTCCACACTGTCCCCATCAAACACTCCCAGGACAGGTACAGCACGGGGTTAGATACAGAGTAAAGCTCTCTCTACACTGTCCTCATCAAACGCTCCCAGGACAGGTACATCACGGGGTTAGATACAGAGTAAATCGCCCTCTACACTGTCCCCATCAAACACTCCCAGGACAGGTACAGCAGGGGGTTAGATACAGCGTAATTCTCCCTCTACACCGTCTCAAGCAAACACTCCCAGGAGAGGTACAGCACAGGGTTAGATACAGAGTAAATCTCCCTCTACACTGTCCTCATCAGACACTCCCAGGACAGGTACAGCACAGGGTTAGATACAGAGCAAATCTCCCTCTACACTGTCCCCATCAAACACTCCCAGGTCAGGTACAGTACAGGCTTAGATACAGAGTAAAGCTCCCTCCATACTGTCCCCATCAGCACTCCCAGGACAGGTACATCACGGGGTTAGATACAGAGTAAATCTCCCTCTTTACTGTCCCCATCAAACACTCCCAGGACAAGTACAGCCCGGGGATAGATAAAGAGTAAATCTGCCCCTACACTGTCCCAATCAAACATTTCCAGGACAGGTACAGCAGGGGGTTAGATACAGCATAATTCTCCCTCTACACTGTCCCCATCAAAAACTCCCAGGACAGGTACAGCACGGGGTTAGATACAGAGTAAAGCTCCCTCTACAATGACCCCATCAAACACTCCCAGGGTAGGTACAGCACGGGGTTAGATACAGAGTAAAGCTCCCTCTACACTGTCCCCATCAAACTCTCCTAGGACAGGTACAGCACGGGGTTAGATACAGAGTAAAGCTCCCTCTACACTGTCCCCATCAAACTCTCCTAGGACAGGTACAGCACGGGGTTCGATACAGAGTAAAGCTCCCACTACACTGTCCCCATCAAACACTCCCAGGACAGGTACAGCAGGGGTTAGATACAGCGTAAAGCTCCCTCTACACTGTCCCCATCAAACTATCCTAGGACAGGTACAGCACGGGGTTAGATACAGAGTAAATCTCCCTCTACACTGTCCCCATCAAACACTCCCAGTACAGGTACAGCACGGGGTTAGATACAGAGTAAATCTCCCTCTACACTGTCCCCATCAAACACTCCCAGGACAGGTACAGCACGGGGTTAGATACAGAGGAAATCGCCCTCTACACTGTACCTATCAAACACTCCCAGGACAGGTACAGCACGGGGTTAGATACAGAGTAAATCTATCTCGACACTGTCCCCATCAAACACTCCCAGGGCAGGTACAGCAGGGTGTTAGATACAGCGTAATTCTCCCTCTACACCGTCTCAATCAAACAGTCCCAGGACAGGTACAGCAGGGGGTTAGATACAGAGTAAAGCTCCCTCTACACTGTCCCCATCAAACTCTCCTAGGACAGGTACAGCACGGGGTTCGATACAGAGTAAAGCTCCCACTACACTGTCCCCATCAAACACTCCCAGGACAGGTACAGCAGGGGTTAGATACAGCGTAAAGCTCCCTCTACACTGTCCCCATCAAACTATCCTAGGACAGGTACAGCACGGGGTTAGATACAGAGTAAATCTCCCTCTACACTGTCCCCATCAAACACTCCCAGTACAGGTACAGCACGGGGTTAGATACAGAGTAAATCTCCCTCTACACTGTCCCCATCAAACACTCCCAGGACAGGTACAGCACGGGGTTAGATACAGAGGAAATCGCCCTCTACACTGTACCTATCAAACACTCCCAGGACAGGTACAGCACGGGGTTAGATACAGAGTAAATCTATCTCGACACTGTCCCCATCAAACACTCCCAGGGCAGGTACAGCAGGGTGTTAGATACAGCGTAATTCTCCCTCTACACCGTCTCAATCAAACAGTCCCAGGACAGGTACAGCAGGGGGTTAGATACAGAGTAAATCTCCCTCTACACTGTCCCCATCAAACACTCCCAGGACAGGTACATCACGGGGTTAGATACAGAGTAAATCTCCCTCTACACTGTCCCCATCAAACACTCCCAGGACAGGTACATCACGGGGTTAGATACAGAGTAATGCTCCCTCTACACTGTCCCCATCAAACTCTCCTAGGACAGTTACAGCACGGGGTTCAATACAGAGTAAAGCTCCATCTACACTGTCCCCATCAAACACTCCCAGGACAGGTACAGCAGGTGTTAGATACAGAGTAAAGCTCCATCTACACTGTCCCCATCAAACACTCCCAGGACAGGTACAGCAGGGGTTAGATACAGAGTAATGCTCCCTCTACACTGTCCTCATCAGACACTCCCAGGACAGGTACAGCACGGGGTTAGATACAGAGCAAATCTCCCTCTACACTGCCCCCATCAAACACTCCCAGGACAGGTACAGCACAGGGTTAGATACAGAGTAAAGCTCCCTCTACACTGTCCCCATCAAACACTCCCAGGACAGGTACAGCACAGGGTTAGATACAGAGTAAAGCTCCCTCCATACTGTCCCCATCAGCACTCCCAGGACAGGTACAGCACAGGGTTAGATACAGAGTAAAGCTCCCTCTTTACTGTCCCCATCAAACACTCCCAGGACAAGTACAGCCCGGGGATAGATAAAGAGTAAATCTGCCCCTACACTGTCCCAATCAAACACTTCCAGGACAGGTACAGCAGGGGGTTAGATACAGAGTAAAGCTCCCTCTACACTATCCCCATCAAAAACTCCCAGGACAGGTACAGCACGGGGTTAGATACAGAGTAAAGCTCCCTCTACACTGACCCCATCAAACACTCCCAGGGTAGGTACAGCACGGGGTTAGATACAGAGTAAAGCTCCCTCTACACTGTCCCCATCAAACTCTCCTAGGACAGGTACAGCACGGGGTTAGATACAGAGTAAAGCTCCCTCTACACTGTCCCCATCAAACTCTCCTAGGACAGGTACAGCACGGGGTTAGATACAGAGTAAAGCTCCCTCTACACTGACCCCATCAAACACTCCCAGGGTAGGTACAGCACGGGGTTAGATACAGAGTAAAGCTCCCTCTACACTGTCCCCATCAAACTCTCCTAGGACAGGTACAGCAGGGGTTAGATACAGCGTAAAGCTCCCTCTACACTGTCCCCATCAAACTATCCTAGGACAGGTACAGCACGGGGTTAGATACAGAGTAAATCTCCCTCTACACTGTCCCCATCAAACACTCCCAGGACAGGTACAGCACGGGGTTAGATACAGAGGAAATCGCCCTCTACACTGTACCTATCAAACACTCCCAGGACAGGTACAGCACGGGGTTAGATACAGAGTAAATCTATCTCGACACTGTCCCCATCAAACACTCCCAGGAAAGGTACAGCACGGGGTTAGATACAGAGTAATGCTCCCTCTACACTGACCCATCAAACACTCCCAGGACAGGTACAGCACGGGGTTAGATACAGAGTAAATCTCCCTCTACACTGTCCACATCAAGCACTCCCAGGGCAGGTACAGCAGGGGGTTAGATACAGCGTAATTCTCCCTGTACACCGTCTCAATCAAACACTCCCAGGACAGGTACAGCAGGGGGTTAGATACAGAGTAAATCTCCCTCTACACTGTCCCCATCAAACACTCCCAGGACAGGTACATCACGGGGTTAGATACAGAGTAAAGCTCCCTCTACACTGACCCCATCAAACATTCCCAGGGTAGGTACAGCACGGGGTTAGATACAGAGTAAAGCTCCCTCTACACTGTCCCCATCAAACTCTCCTAGGACAGGTACAGCACGGGGTTAGATACAGAGTAAAGTTCCCTCTACACTGTCCCCATCAAACACTCCCAGGACAGGTACAGCAGGGGTTAGATACAGAGTAAAGCTCCCTCTACACTGTCCTCATCAGACACTCCCAGGACAGGTATAGCAAAGGGTAAGATACAGAGTAAAGCTCCCTCTACACTGTCCCCATCAAACACTCCCTGGACATGTACAGCACGGGGTTAGTTACAGAGTAAATCTCCCTCTACACTATCCCCATCAAACACTCCCAGAACAGGTATAGCAAAGGGTAAGATACAGAGTAAAGATCCCTCTACACTGTCCCCATCAAACACTCCCAGGACAGTTATAGCACAGTGTTAGATACAGTGCAAATCTCCCTCTACACTGTCCCCATCAAACACTCCCAGGACAGGTACAGCACGGGGTTAGATACAGTGTAAATCGCCCTC
>NW_027598400.1:0-2500 GCF_964194155.1 Cetorhinus maximus | reverse complement strand
GGGGGTATTCACCGAGCGCCTTGTGAGTAGACGGAGCCAAAACTGTTTCTAGGGGCAGGAGGGTCAGGAGCCAGAGGGACACAGATTTAAATTAATTGGCAAACGTTAACGTGGTTAGCAACGAGATTGTTTTTAACAAAGCGCCCTTATAGGGTTATCGTGGGGCTGGGGACCCTCCACTGAGATCGCTGGTGGGCACGGAGTCTCGTCTAATTCTACTGTCTTGTCCTTTCTGGAGGACGTGTTAAAGTTCGGCGTTTTTGCCTCGACCCTGCTTCGTATGGTAAGGCTGCGATTGTGCCGACCTGAAAGGAATCCGACATGGTGGCAGGGTTGGGACATGTTCACCGCCCTCTCCAAAGTAAAATTGATGAGTATGTTTGGCACATGTCCTCGGATATTGGCTCATCTCTGTAGTGTACGATGTTAAGGTACTGTCACTGCGGAAGCCACACATTGGGCACTGAGACTGTGGTGCTTGGGAAAGCTCGGGAGAGACAATTCATTTCAGCTTTGGTGCCAGAACTCAACTTACACTTTAATGCTCCATCCCAACTTTGGCAAGTAACATTCGCGCCACACAAGTGCCAGGCAATGACCATCTCCAACGAGAGAGAATCTAACCATCGCCCCTTGACGTTCAATGGCATTACCATCACTGAATCCCCCCACTATCAACATCCTGGGGGTTACCATTGACCAGAAACTGAACTGGGACCAGCCATATAAATACTGTGGCTACAAGAGCAGGTCAGAGGCTGGGAATCCTGCGGAGAGTAACTCACCTCCTGACTCCCCAAAGCCTGTCCACCATCTACAAGGCACAAGTCAGGAGTGTGATGGAATACTCTCCACTTGCCTGGATGAGTGCAGCTCCCACAACACTCGAGAAGCTCGACACCGTCCAGGACAAAGCAGCCCCGCTTGATTGGCACCCCATCCACAAACATTCACTCCCTCCACCACCGACGCACAGTAGCAGCAGTGTGTGTACCATCTACAAGATGCACTGCAGGGACTCACCAAGGCTCCTTCGACAGCACCTTCCAAACCCACGACCACTACCATCTAGAAGGACAAGGGCAGCAGATACATGGGAACACCCACCACCTGGAAGTTCCCCTCCAAGTCACTCACCATCCTGACTTGGAAATATATCGGCCGTTCCTTCACTGTCACTGGGTCCAAATCCTGGAACTCCCTCCCTAACAGCACTGTGGGTGTACCTACACCACAGGGACTGCAGCGGTTCAAGAAGGCAGCTCACCACCACCTTCTCAAGGGGCAATTAGGATTGGGCAATAAATGCTGGGCCCGGCCAGCGAAACCCACATCCCCGTGAATGAATAAAAAAGAGCCCCTTGCAGGAAGGTGGAGAGCTGATGGTCACCTCTTGGTGAGGGTGGGGAGAATGGCCTCCTCAGTGGAGTCCCCAACTCGTTCGCCCTAGTCTACCACACCCAGTGAAGCAGAGGGTCGGACGGCACTGAGGTCAGGTCACGCACTCCGGCATCCGTCAAGCCAGAGATTCCCCTCCCCTCAACAGAGCCTTGGATTCGCCGCCAGGTGAGATTCACGCAACCGTGAACACTAGCGATAGCGCCGCGGGCGCTGGAGGGACTTGTAGATGCATCCTCGGAGTTGGCTGCCCATCCGGGCACAGGTACCGTCAGTCACCCTGCCTGAGGCGCTTTCTTCGAGTGCTGTTCCGCAGAGAGGGAGAGACACGGTCCCCCACACCTCCCCCCGAGCCTCGCATCAATCTGCCTCCGGGATTCCATCCCGATGACCCTGCAAGCCTCACGACCTTTACAGCTCTGCTGTCCTCTCTCCCTTCAGGGCTCAAAGTACACCAGGCCACCCAACACCTTTCCTCCGCTACAATATTGGACTCGGGTATACAGACAGTCGTTTGTGGCCGTCCGGAGCTTGAGTTGTTGCTGAGAAAAAGAGAGAGAGGCGTGTCGAATTTTTCCACCTGGTACTCATCAGGACAGGGGTTGCAAGAAATGTAAAAGGAACAACAATTTGTACTGCATGAGAAGAGAGTGCTGACTGGTTGGCAGGTAGACCCTGGTGCATTCTCCATGGCACACCAATCGCAGTCCACTTGCCTGCCAACAAGCACTCTCTTCCCGTGCGGTATAAATTGTTAATGAGTACAAGACGGAAATCTTCGAACTGTCTCTTTATTTTTTCCAGCAATGCTTTGAGGACTGTTGCTGAGTAGGTTTGCATCGCGAACCTCTCCCTTGGCCCTCAGGTCCTGTCTCGCAATGGGCGTTTTACTGAGAGATGACCTGTCTTCACCCTCCACCCCCCCAACACCCAGCAAGCAAGGTTGCTCACCCGAGCAACTCAAACATCAGCACCGTCAGCTGTCTGCAGGATACATACATACACACGAATTCGGAGCAGGAGTGCGCCACTCGGCCCCTCGAGTCTGCTCCCCCACTCGATACGATCCTGGCTGATCCGATGGTCACCTCAACCCCACATT
>NW_027598399.1:0-45887 GCF_964194155.1 Cetorhinus maximus | reverse complement strand
ATAGGCAGCCCCTGTGTATATTATAGAGTATAGCAGCCCCTGTGTATATTATAGAGAGTAGCAGCCCCTGTGTATATTATAGAGAATAGCAGTCCCTGTGTATATTATAGAGATTAGCAGTCCCTGTGTATATTATGGAGAATAGCAGCCCCTGTGTATATTATACAGAATTACCGTCCCTTTGTATATTACAAAGAATAGCAGCCCCTGTGTATATTATAGAGAATAGCAGTTCCATGTGTATATTGTAGAGAATAGCAGCCCCGGTGTATATTATAAAGAATTGCAGCCCCCGTGTATATTATAGAGAATAGCATCCCCTTTGTATATTATAGAGAATACCAGCCCCTGTTTATATTATAGAGAATAGCAGCCCCTGTGTATATTATAGAGAATAGCAGTCCCTGTGTATATTATAGAGAATAGCAGCCCCTGTGTATATTATGGAGAATAGCAGCCCCTGTGTATATTATACAGAATAGCAGCCCCTGTGTATATTATAGAGATTAGCAGTCCCTGTGTATATTACAGAGAATAGCAGCCTCTGTGTATATTGTAGAGAATAGCAGTCCCTGTGTATATTATAGAGAATAGCAGTCCCTGTGTATATTATAGAGAATAGCAGCCCCTATGTATATTATAGAGAATAGCAGCCCCTGTGTATATTATAGAGAATAGCAGTTCCATGTGTATATTGTAGAGAATAGCAGCCCCAGTGTATATTATAAAGAATTGCAGCCCCCGTGTATATTATAGAGAATAGCAGCCCCTGTGTATATTATAGAGAATACCAGCCGCTGTTTATATTATAGAGAATAGCAGCCCCTGTGTATATTATAGAGAATAGCAGTCCCTGTGTATATTATAGAGAATAGCAGCCCTTGTGTATATTATGGAGAATAGCAGCCCCTGTGTATATTATACAGAATTGCAGCCCCTGTGTATATTATAGAGATAAGCAGTCCCTGTGTATATTACAGAGAATAGCAGCCTCTGTGTATATTGTAGAGAATAGCAGTCCCCGTGTATATTATAGAGAATAGCAGTCCCTGTGTATATTATTGAGAATAGCAGTCCCTTTGTATATTATAGAGAACAGCAGTCCCTGTGTATATTATAGAGTATTGGCAGCCGTTGTGTATATTATAGAGAATAGCATCCGTGTGTATATTATAGAGAATAGCAGCCCCTGTGTATATTATAGAGAACAGCAGTCCCTGTGTATATTACAGAGAATAGCAGCCCCGGTGTATATTATAGAGAATAGCTGCAACTGTGTATATTATAGAGAATACCACACCCTGTGTATATTATAGAGAATAGCAGCCCCTGTGTATATTATAGAGAATAGCAGTCCCTGTGTATATTACAGAGAATAACAGCCCCTGTGTATATTATGGAGAATAGCAGTCCCTGTGTATATTGTAGAGAATAGCAGCCCCGGTGTATATTATAGATAATAGCAGCCCCTTGTATATTATAGAGAATAGCAGTCCCTGTGTATATTATAGAGAATAGCATCCCCTGTGTTTATTATAGAGAATAGCAGCCCCTGTGTACATTATAGAGAATAGCAGCCCCCTAATATATTATGGAGAATAGCAGCCCCTGTGTATATTATAGAGAATAGCTGCCCCTGTGTATATTATGGAGAATAGCATCCCCTGTGTATATTATAGAGAATAGCATTCCCTGTGTGTATTATAGAGAATAGCAGCCCCTGTGTATATTATAGAGAATAGCAGCCCCTGTGTATATTATAGAGAATTGCAGTCCCTGTGTATATTACAGTGAATAGCAGTCCCTGTGTATATTAAAGATAATAGCTGCCCTTGTGTATATTGTAGGTAATAGCAGTCCCTGTGTATATTATAGAGAATAGCAGCCCCTATGTATATTACAGAGAATAGCAGCCCCTGTGTATATTATAGACAATAGCAGTCCCTGTGTATATTATAGAGAATAGCAGTCCCTGTGTATATTATAGAGTATAGGCAGCCGTTGTGTATATTATAGAGAATAGCAGCCCCTGTGTATATTTTAGAGATTAGCAGCCCCTGTGTATATTATAGAGAATAGCAGTCCCTGTGTATATTATAGAGATTAGCTGTCCCTGTGTATATTATAGAGAATAGTAGCCCCTGTGTATATTATATAGAACAGCAATCCCTGTGTATATTACAGAGAATAGCAGCCCCTGTGTATATTACAGAGAATAGCAGCCCCGGTGTATATTATAAAGAATTGCAGCCCCCGTGTATATTATAGAGAATAGCAGCCCCTGTGTATATTATAGAGAATACCAGCCACTGTTTATATTATAGAGAATAGCAGCCCCTGTGTATATTATAGAGAATAGCAGTCCCTGTGTATATTATAGAGAATAGCAGTCCCTGTGTATATGATGGAGAATAGCAGCCCCTGTGTATATTATACAGAATTGCAGCCCCTGTGTATATTATAGAGATTAGCAGTCCCTGTGTATATTACAGAGAATAGCAGCCTTCGTGTATATTGTAGAGAATAGCAGTCCCTGTGTATATTATAGAGAATTGCAGTCCCTGTGTATATTATAGAGAATAGCAGCCCCTATGTATATTATAGAGAATAGCAGCCCCTGTGTATATTATAGAGAATAGCAGTCTCTGTGTATATTATAGAGAATAGCAGTCCCTATGTATATTATAGAGAATAGCAGCCCCTGTGTATATTATAGAGAATAGCAGTCCCTGTGTATATTATTGAGAATAGCAGTCCCTTTGTATATTATAGAGAACAGCAGTCCCTGTGTATATTATAGAGTATTGGCAGCCGTTTTGTATATTATAGAGAATAGCAGCCCCTGTGTATATTATACAGAATTGCAGCCCCTGTGTATATTATAGAGATTAGCAGTCCCTGTGTATATTACAGAGAATAGCAGCCTCTGTGTATATTGTAGAGAATAGCAGTCCCTGTGTATATTATAGAGAATAGCAGTCTCTGTGTATATTATAGAGAATAGCAGTCCCTATGTATATTATAGAGAATAGCAGCACCTGTGTATATTATAGAGAATTGCAGTCCCTGTGTATATTATTGAGAATAGCAGTCCCTTTGTATATTATAGAGAATAGCAGCCCTGTGTATATTATAGAGAATAGCAGCCCCTGTGTATATTATAGAGAATAGCAGTCCCTGTGTATATTATAGAGTATAGACAGCCCCTGTGTATATTATAGAGTATTGCAGCCCCTGTGTATATTATAGAGAGTAGCAGCCCATGTGTATATTATAGAGAATAGCTGCCCCTGTGTATATTATAGAGAATAGCAGTCCCTGTGTATATTACAGAGAATAACAGCCTCTGTGTATATTATAGAGAATTGCAGTCTCTGTGTATATTGTAGAGAATAGCAGCCCCGGTGTATATTATAGATAATAGCAGCCCCCGTGTATATTATAGAGAATTGCAGCCCCTGTGTACATTATAGAGAATAGCAGCCCCCTAGTATATTATAGAGAATAGCAGCCCCTGTGTATATTATAGGGAATAGCTGCCCCTGTGTATATTATGCAGAATAGCAGCCCCTGTGTATATTATAGAGAATAGCATTCCCTGTGTGTATTATAGAGAATAGCAGCCCCTGTCTATATTATAGAGAATAGCAGCCCCTGTGTATATTATAGAGAATAGCAGTCCCTGTGTATATTACAGAGAATAGCAGTCAATGTGTATATTAAAGATAATAGCTGCCCCTGTGTATATTGTAGGTAATAGCAGTCCCTGTGTATATTATAGAGAATAGCAGCCCCTATGTATATTACAGAGAATAGCAGCCCCTTTGTATATTAAAGACAATAGCAGTCCCTGTGTATATTATAGAGAATAGCAGTCCCTATGTATATTATAGAGAATTGCAACCCCTGTGTATATTATAGAGAATAGCGGTCCCTGTGTATATTATAGAGAATGGTAGTCCCTGTGTATATTATAGAGAATAGCAGTCCCTGTGTATATTATAGAGAAAAGCAGCCCCTGTGTATATTATAGAGAATAGCAGCCCCTGTGTATATTATAGAGAATACCAGCCCCTGTGTATATTATAGACAATAGCAGCCCCTGTGTATATTATTGAGAAAGCAGTCCCTGTGTATATTATAGCGAATAGCAGCCCCTGTGTATATTATGCTGATTAGCAGCCCCTGTGTATATTATAGAGGATTGCAGCCCTTGTGTATATTATAGGGAATAGCAGTCCCTGTGTATATTATAGAGAATACCAGCCCCTGTGTATATTATGGAGAATAGCAGCCCCTGTGTATATTATAGAGAATAGCAGTCCCTGTGTATATTATAGAGAATAGCAGCCCCTGTGTATATTATGGAGAATAGCAGTCCCTGTGTATATTACAGAGAATAGCAGCCTCTGTGTGTATTGTAGAGAATAGAAGTCCCTGTGTATATTACAGAGAATACCAGCCCCTGTGTATATTATAGAGAATAGCAGCCCCTGTGTATATTATAGAGAATAGCAGTCCCTGTGTATATTATAGAGAATAGCAGCCCCTGTGTATATTATGGAGAATAGCAGTCCCTGTGTATATTACAGAGAATAGCAGCCTCTGTGTGTAATGTAGAGAATAGCAGTTCCTGTGTATATTACAGAGAATACCAGCCCCTGTGTATATTATGGAGAGTAGCAGTCCCTGTGTATATTATAGAGTATAGGCAGCCGTTGTGTATATTATTGAGAATAGCAGCCCCTGTGTATATTTTAGAGAATAGCAGCCCCTGTGTATATTGTAGAGAATAGCAGTCCCTGTGTATATTATAGAGATTAGCAGTCCCTTTGTATATTATAGAGAATGGTAGCCCCTGTCTATATTATATAGAACAGCAGTCCCTGTGTATATTACAGAGAATAGCAGCCCCTGTGTATATTACAGAGAATAGCTGCAACTGTGTATATTATAGAGAATTGCAGCCCCTGTGTATATTATAGAGAATAGCAGCCCCTGTGTATATTATAGAGATTAGCAGTCCCTGTGTATATTATAGAGTATAGGCAGCCCCTGTGTATATTATAGAGTATAGCAGCCCCTGTGTATATTATAGAGAGTAGCAGCCCCTGTGTATATTATAGAGAATAGCAGTCCCTGTGTATATTATAGAGATTAGCAGTCCCTGTGTATATTATGGAGAATAGCAGCCCCTGTGTATATTATACAGAATTACCGTCCCTTTGTATATTACAAAGAATAGCAGCCCCTGTGTATATTATAGAGAATAGCAGTTCCATGTGTATATTGTAGAGAATAGCAGCCCCGGTGTATATTATAAAGAATTGCAGCCCCCGTGTATATTATAGAGAATAGCAGCCCCTTTGTATATTATAGAGAATACCAGCCCCTGTTTATATTATAGAGAATAGCAGCCCCTGTGTATATTATAGAGAATAGCAGTCCCTGTGTATATTATAGAGAATAGCAGCCCCTGTGTATATTATGGAGAATAGCAGCCCCTGTGTATATTATACAGAATAGCAGCCCCTGTGTATATTATAGAGATTAGCAGTCCCTGTGTATATTACAGAGAATAGCAGCCTCTGTGTATATTGTAGAGAATAGCAGTCCCTGTGTATATTATAGAGAATAGCAGTCCCTGTGTATATTATAGAGAATAGCAGCCCCTATGTATATTATAGAGAATAGCAGCCCCTGTGTATATTATAGAGAATAGCAGTTCCATGTGTATATTGTAGAGAATAGCAGCCCCAGTGTATATTATAAAGAATTGCAGCCCCCGTGTATATTATAGAGAATAGCAGCCCCTGTGTATATTATAGAGAATAGCAGTCCCTGTGTATATTATAGAGAATAGCAGCACCTGTGTATATTATAGAGAATTGCAGTCCCTGTGTATATTATTGAGAATAGCAGTCCCTTTGTATATTATAGAGAATAGCAGCCCTGTGTATATTATAGAGAATAGCAGCCCCTGTGTATATTATAGAGAATAGCAGTCCCTGTGTATATTATAGAGTATAGACAGCCCCTGTGTATATTATAGAGTATTGCAGCCCCTGTGTATATTATAGAGAGTAGCAGCCCATGTGTATATTATAGAGAATAGCTGCCCCTGTGTATATTATAGAGAATAGCAGTCCCTGTGTATATTACAGAGAATAACAGCCCCTGTGTATATTATAGAGAATTGCAGTCTCTGTGTATATTGTAGAGAATAGCAGCCCCGGTGTATATTATAGATAATAGCAGCCCCCGTGTATATTATAGAGAATTGCAGCCCCTGTGTACATTATAGAGAATAGCAGCCCCCTAGTATATTATAGAGAATAGCAGCCCCTGTGTATATTATAGGGAATAGCTGCCCCTGTGTATATTATGCAGAATAGCAGCCCCTGTGTATATTATAGAGAATAGCATTCCCTGTGTGTATTATAGAGAATAGCAGCCCCTGTCTATATTATAGAGAATAGCAGCCCCTGTGTATATTATAGAGAATAGCAGTCCCTGTGTATATTACAGAGAATAGCAGTCAATGTGTATATTAAAGATAATAGCTGCCCCTGTGTATATTGTAGGTAATAGCAGTCCCTGTGTATATTATAGAGAATAGCAGCCCCTATGTATATTACAGAGAATAGCAGCCCCTTTGTATATTAAAGACAATAGCAGTCCCTGTGTATATTATAGAGAATAGCAGTCCCTATGTATATTATAGAGAATTGCAACCCCTGTGTATATTATAGAGAATAGCGGTCCCTGTGTATATTATAGAGAATGGTAGTCCCTGTGTATATTATAGAGAATAGCAGTCCCTGTGTATATTATAGAGAAAAGCAGCCCCTGTGTATATTATAGAGAATAGCAGCCCCTGTGTATATTATAGAGAATACCAGCCCCTGTGTATATTATAGACAATAGCAGCCCCTGTGTATATTATTGAGAAAGCAGTCCCTGTGTATATTATAGCGAATAGCAGCCCCTGTGTATATTATGCTGATTAGCAGCCCCTGTGTATATTATAGAGGATTGCAGCCCCTGTGTATATTATAGGGAATAGCAGTCCCTGTGTATATTATAGAGAATACCAGCCCCTGTGTATATTATGGAGAATAGCAGCCCCTGTGTATATTATAGAGAATAGCAGTCCCTGTGTATATTATAGAGAATAGCAGCCCCTGTGTATATTATGGAGAATAGCAGTCCCTGTGTATATTACAGAGAATAGCAGCCTCTGTGTGTATTGTAGAGAATAGAAGTCCCTGTGTATATTACAGAGAATACCAGCCCCTGTGTATATTATAGAGAATAGCAGCCCCTGTGTATATTATAGAGAATAGCAGTCCCTGTGTATATTATAGAGAATAGCAGCCCCTGTGTATATTATGGAGAATAGCAGTCCCTGTGTATATTACAGAGAATAGCAGCCTCTGTGTGTAATGTAGAGAATAGCAGTTCCTGTGTATATTACAGAGAATACCAGCCCCTGTGTATATTATGGAGAGTAGCAGTCCCTGTGTATATTATAGAGTATAGGCAGCCGTTGTGTATATTATTGAGAATAGCAGCCCCTGTGTATATTTTAGAGAATAGCAGCCCCTGTGTATATTGTAGAGAATAGCAGTCCCTGTGTATATTATAGAGATTAGCAGTCCCTTTGTATATTATAGAGAATGGTAGCCCCTGTCTATATTATATAGAACAGCAGTCCCTGTGTATATTACAGAGAATAGCAGCCCCTGTGTATATTACAGAGAATAGCTGCAACTGTGTATATTATAGAGAATAGCAGCCCCTGTGTATATTATAGAGAATAGCAGCCCCTGTGTATATTATAGAGATTAGCAGTCCCTGTGTATATTATAGAGTATAGGCAGCCCCTGTGTATATTATAGAGTATAGCAGCCCCTGTGTATATTATAGAGAGTAGCAGCCCCTGTGTATATTATAGAGAATAGCAGTCCCTGTGTATATTATAGAGATTAGCAGTCCCTGTGTATATTATGGAGAATAGCAGCCCCTGTGTATATTATACAGAATTACCGTCCCTTTGTATATTACAAAGAATAGCAGCCCCTGTGTATATTATAGAGAATAGCAGTTCCATGTGTATATTGTAGAGAATAGCAGCCCCGGTGTATATTATAAAGAATTGCAGCCCCCGTGTATATTATAGAGAATAGCAGCCCCTTTGTATATTATAGAGAATACCAGCCCCTGTTTATATTATAGAGAATAGCAGCCCCTGTGTATATTATAGAGAATAGCAGTCCCTGTGTATATTATAGAGAATAGCAGCCCCTGTGTATATTATGGAGAATAGCAGCCCCTGTGTATATTATACAGAATAGCAGCCCCTGTGTATATTATAGAGATTAGCAGTCCCTGTGTATATTACAGAGAATAGCAGCCTCTGTGTATATTGTAGAGAATAGCAGTCCCTGTGTATATTATAGAGAATAGCATTCCCTGTGTATATTATAGAGAATAGCAGCCCCTATGTATATTATAGAGAATAGCAGCCCCTGTGTATATTATAGAGAATAGCAGTTCCATGTGTATATTGTAGAGAATAGCAGCCCCAGTGTATATTATAAAGAATTGCAGCCCCCGTGTATATTATAGAGAATAGCAGCCCCTGTGTATATTATAGAGAATACCAGCCGCTGTTTATATTATAGAGAATAGCAGCCCCTGTGTATATTATAGAGAATAGCAGTCCCTGTGTATATTATAGAGAATAGCAGCCCCTGTGTATATTATGGAGAATAGCAGCCCCTGTGTATATTATACAGAATTGCAGCCCCTGTGTATATTATAGAGATAAGCAGTCCCTGTGTATATTACAGAGAATAGCAGCCTCTGTGTATATTGTAGAGAATAGCAGTCCCCGTGTATATTATAGAGAATAGCAGTCCCTGTGTATATTATTGAGAATAGCAGTCCCTTTGTATATTATAGAGAACAGCAGTCCCTGTGTATATTATAGAGTATTGGCAGCCGTTGTGTATATTATAGAGAATAGCAGCCGTGTGTATATTATAGAGAATAGCAGCCCCTGTGTATATTATAGAGAACAGCAGTCCCTGTGTATATTACAGAGAATAGCAGCCCCGGTGTATATTATAGAGAATAGCTGCAACTGTGTATATTATAGAGAATACCACACCCTGTGTATATTATAGAGAATAGCAGCCCCTGTGTATATTATAGAGAATAGCAGTCCCTGTGTATATTACAGAGAATAACAGCCCCTGTGTATATTATGGAGAATAGCAGTCCCTGTGTATATTGTAGAGAATAGCAGCCCCGGTGTATATTATAGATAATAGCAGCCCCTTGTATATTATAGAGAATAGCAGTCCCTGTGTATATTATAGAGAATAGCATCCCCTGTGTTTATTATAGAGAATAGCAGCCCCTGTGTACATTATAGAGAATAGCAGCCCCCTAATATATTATGGAGAATAGCAGCCCCTGTGTATATTATAGAGAATAGCTGCCCCTGTGTATATTATGGAGAATAGCATCCCCTGTGTATATTATAGAGAATAGCATTCCCTGTGTGTATTATAGAGAATAGCAGCCCCTGTGTATATTATAGAGAATAGCAGCCCCTGTGTATATTATAGAGAATTGCAGTCCCTGTGTATATTACAGTGAATAGCAGTCCCTGTGTATATTAAAGATAATAGCTGCCCTTGTGTATATTGTAGGTAATAGCAGTCCCTGTGTATATTATAGAGAATAGCAGCCCCTATGTATATTACAGAGAATAGCAGCCCCTGTGTATATTATAGACAATAGCAGTCCCTGTGTATATTATAGAGAATAGCAGTCCCTGTGTATATTATAGAGTATAGGCAGCCGTTGTGTATATTATAGAGAATAGCAGCCCCTGTGTATATTTTAGAGATTAGCAGCCCCTGTGTATATTATAGAGAATAGCAGTCCCTGTGTATATTATAGAGATTAGCTGTCCCTGTGTATATTATAGAGAATAGTAGCCCCTGTGTATATTATATAGAACAGCAATCCCTGTGTATATTACAGAGAATAGCAGCCCCTGTGTATATTACAGAGAATAGCAGCCCCGGTGTATATTATAAAGAATTGCAGCCCCCGTGTATATTATAGAGAATAGCAGCCCCTGTGTATATTATAGAGAATACCAGCCACTGTTTATATTATAGAGAATAGCATCCCCTGTGTATATTATAGAGAATAGCAGTCCCTGTGTATATTATAGAGAATAGCAGTCCCTGTGTATATGATGGAGAATAGCAGCCCCTGTGTATATTATACAGAATTGCAGCCCCTGTGTATATTATAGAGATTAGCAGTCCCTGTGTATATTACAGAGAATAGCAGCCTTCGTGTATATTGTAGAGAATAGCAGTCCCTGTGTATATTATAGAGAATTGCAGTCCCTGTGTATATTATAGAGAATAGCAGCCCCTATGTATATTATAGAGAATAGCAGCCCCTGTGTATATTATAGAGAATAGCAGTCTCTGTGTATATTATAGAGAATAGCAGTCCCTATGTATATTATAGAGAATAGCAGCCCCTGTGTATATTATAGAGAATAGCAGTCCCTGTGTATATTATTGAGAATAGCAGTCCCTTTGTATATTATAGAGAACAGCAGTCCCTGTGTATATTATAGAGTATTGGCAGCCGTTTTGTATATTATAGAGAATAGCAGCCCCTGTGTATATTATACAGAATTGCAGCCCCTGTGTATATTATAGAGATTAGCAGTCCCTGTGTATATTACAGAGAATAGCAGCCTCTGTGTATATTGTAGAGAATAGCAGTCCCTGTGTATATTATAGAGAATAGCAGTCTCTGTGTATATTATAGAGAATAGCAGTCCCTATGTATATTATAGCGAATAGCAGCCCCTGTGTATATTATAGAGAATTGCAGTCCCTGTGTATATTATTGAGAATAGCAGTCCCTTTGTATATTATAGAGAACAGCAGTCCCTGTTTATATTATAGAGTATTGGCAACCGTTGTGTATATTATAGAGAATAGCAGCCCGTGTGTATATTATAGAGAATAGCAGCCCCTGTGTATATTATAGAGAACAGCAGTCCCTGTGTATATTACAGAGAATAGCAGCCCCGGTGTATATTATAGAGAATAGCTGCAACTGTGTATATTATAGAGAATACCAGACCCTGTGTATATTATAGAGAATAGCACCCCCTTTGTATATTATGGAGAATAGCAGCCCTGTGTATATTATAGAGAATAGCAGCCCCTGTGTATATTATAGAGAATAGCAGTCCCTGTGTATATTATAGAGTATAGACAGCCCCTGTGTTTTTATAGAGTATTGCAGCCCCTGTGTATATTATAGAGAGTAGCAGCCCATGTGTATATTATAGAGAATAGCTGCCCCTGTGTATATTATAGAGAATAGCAGTCCCTGTGTATATTACAGAGAATAACAGCCCCTGTGTATATTATAGAGAATTGCAGTCTCTGTGTATATTGTAGAGAATAGCAGCCCCGGTGTATATTATAGATAATAGCAGCCCCCGTGTATATTATAGAGAATTGCAGCCCCTGTGTACATTATAGAGAATAGCAGCCCCCTAGTATATTATAGAGAATAGCAGCCCCTGTGTATATTATAGGGAATAGCTGCCCCTGTGTATATTATGCAGAATAGCAGCCCCTGTGTATATTATAGAGAATAGCATTCCCTGTGTGTATTATAGAGAATAGCAGCCCCTGTCTATATTATAGAGAATAGCAGCCCCTGTGTATATTATAGAGAATAGCAGTCCCTGTGTATATTACAGAGAATAGCAGTCAATGTGTATATTAAAGATAATAGCTGCCCCTGTGTATATTGTAGGTAATAGCAGTCCCTGTGTATATTATAGAGAATAGCAGCCCCTATGTATATTACAGAGAATAGCAGCCCCTTTGTATATTAAAGACAATAGCAGTCCCTGTGTATATTATAGAGAATAGCAGTCCCTATGTATATTATAGAGAATTGCAACCCCTGTGTATATTATAGAGAATAGCGGTCCCTGTGTATATTATAGAGAATGGTAGTCCCTGTGTATATTATAGAGAATAGCAGTCCCTGTGTATATTATAGAGAAAAGCAGCCCCTGTGTATATTATAGAGAATAGCAGCCCCTGTGTATATTATAGAGAATACCAGCCCCTGTGTATATTATAGACAATAGCAGCCCCTGTGTATATTATTGAGAAAGCAGCCCCTGTGTATATTATAGAGAATAGCAGCCCCTGTGTATATTATAGAGATTAGCAGTCCCTGTGTATATTATAGAGTATAGGCAGCCCCTGTGTGTATTATAGAGTATAGCAGCCCCTGTGTATATTATAGAGAGTAGCAGCCCCTGTGTATATTATAGAGAATAGCAGTCCCTGTGTATATTATAGAGATTAGCAGTCCCTGTGTATATTATGGAGAATAGCAGCCCCCGTGTATATTATACAGAATTACCGTCCCTTTGTATATTACAAAGAATAGCAGCCCCTGTGTATATTATAGAGAATAGCAGTTCCATGTGTATATTGTAGAGAATAGCAGCCCCGGTGTATATTATAAAGAATTGCAGCCCCCGTGTATATTATAGAGAATAGCAGCCCCTTTGTATATTATAGAGAATACCAGCCCCTGTTTATATTATAGAGAATAGCAGCCCCTGTGTATATTATAGAGAATAGCAGTCCCTGTGTATATTATAGAGAATAGCAGCCCCTGTGTATATTATGGAGAATAGCAGCCCCTGTGTATATTATACAGAATAGCAGCCCCTGTGTATATTATAGAGATTAGCAGTCCCTGTGTATATTACAGAGAATAGCAGCCTCTGTGTATATTGTAGAGAATAGCAGTCCCTGTGTATATTATAGAGAATAGCAGTCCCTGTGTATATTATAGAGAATAGCAGCCCCTATGTATATTATAGAGAATAGCAGCCCCTGTGTATATTATAGAGAATAGCAGTTCCATGTGTATATTGTAGAGAATAGCAGCCCCAGTGTATATTATAAAAAATTGCAGCCCCCGTGTATATTATAGAGAATAGCAGCCCCTGTGTATATTATAGAGAATACCAGCCGCTGTTTATATTATAGAGAATAGCAGCCCCTGTGTATATTATAGAGAATAGCAGTCCCTGTGTATATTATAGAGAATAGCAGCCCCTGTGTATATTATGGAGAATAGCAGCCCCTGTGTATATTATACAGAATTGCAGCCCCTGTGTATATTATAGAGATAAGCAGTCCCTGTGTATATTACAGAGAATAGCAGCCTCTGTGTATATTGTAGAGAATAGCAGTCCCCGTGTATATTATAGAGAATAGCAGTCCCTGTGTATATTATTGAGAATAGCAGTCCCTTTGTATATTATAGAGAACAGCAGTCCCTGTGTATATTATAGAGTATTGGCAGCCGTTGTGTATATTATAGAGAATAGCAGCCCGTGTGTATATTATAGAGAATAGCAGCCCCTGTGTATATTATAGAGAACAGCAGTCCCTGTGTATATTACAGAGAATAGCAGCCCCGGTGTATATTATAGAGAATAGCTGCAACTGTGTATATTATAGAGAATACCACACCCTGTGTATATTATAGAGAATAGCAGCCCCTGTGTATATTATAGAGAATAGCAGTCCCTGTGTATATTACAGAGAAAAACAGCCCCTGTGTATATTATGGAGAATAGCAGTCCCTGTGTATATTGTAGAGAATAGCAGCCCCGGTGTATATTATAGATAATAGCAGCCCCGTGTATATTATAGAGAATAGCAGCCCCTGTGTATATTATAGAGAATACCAGCCCTTGTGTAAATTATAGAGAATAGCATCCCCTGTGTTTATTATAGAGAATAGCAGCCCCTCTGTACATTATAGAGAATAGCAGCCCCCTAATATATTATGGAGAATAGCAGCCCCTGTGTATATTATAGAGAATAGCTGCCCCTGTGTATATTATGGAGAATAGCATCCCCTGTGTATATTATAGAGAATAGCATTCCCTGTGTGTATTATAGAGAATAGCAGCCCCTGTGTATATTATAGAGAATAGCAGCCACTGTGTATTTTATAGAGAATAGCAGTCCCTGTGTATATTACAGTGAATAGCAGTCCCTGTGTATATTAAAGATAATAGCTGCCCTTGTGTATATTGTAGGTAATAGCAGTCCCTGTGTATATTATAGAGAATAGCAGCCCCTATGTATATTACAGAGAATAGCAGCCCCTGTGTATATTATAGACAATAGCAGTCCCTGTGTATATTATAGAGAATAGCAGTCCCTATGTATATTATAGAGAATTGCAACCCCTGTGTATATTATTGAGAATAGCGGTCCCTGTGTATATTATAGAGAATGGCAGTCCCTGAGTATATTATAGAGAATTGCAGTCCCTGTGTAGATTATAGAGAATAGCAGCCCCTGTGTATATTATAGAGAATAGCAGCCCCTGTGGATATTATGGAGAATAGCAGCCCCTGTGTATATTATAGAGAATACCAGCCCCTGTGTATATTATAGAGATTAGCAGCCCCTGTGTATATTATAGAGAATAGCAGTCCCTGTGTATATTATAGCGAATAGCAGCCCCTGTGTATATTATGGAGATTAGCAGCCCCTGTGTATATTATAGAGAATTGCAGCCCCTGTGTATATTATAGAGAATAGCAGTCCCTGTGTATATTACAGAGAATCGCAGCCTCTGTGTATATTGTAGAGAATTGCAGTCCCTGTGTATATTATGGAGAATAGCAGTCCCTGTGTATATTACAGAGAATACCAGCCCCTGTGTATATTATAGAGAATAGCAGCCCTTGTGTATATTATAGAGAATAGCAGTCCCTTTGTATATTATAGAGAATAGCAGCCCCTGTGTATATTATGGAGAATAGCAGTCCCTGTGTATAATACAGAGAATAGCAGCCTCTGTGTGTATTGTAGAGAATAGCAGTCCCTGTGTATATTACAGAGAATACCAGCCCCTGTGTATATTATAGAGAATAGCAGTCCCTGTGTATATTATAGAGTATAGGCAGCCGTTGTGTATATTATAGAGAATAGCAGCCCATGTGTATATTTTAGAGAATAGCAGCCCCTGTGTATATTATAGAGAATAGCAGTCCCTGTGTATATTATAGAGATTAGCAGTCCCTGTGTATATTATAGAGAATAGTAGCCCCTGTGTATATTATATAGAACAGCAGTCCCTGTGTATATTACAGAGAATAGCAGCCCCTGTGTATATTACAGAGAATAGCTGCAACTGTGTATATTATAGAGAATAGCGGCCCCTGTGTATATTATAGAGAATAGCAGCCCCTGTGTATATTATAGAGAATAGCAGTCCCTGTGTATATTACAGAGTATAGGCAGCCCCTGTGTATATTATAGAGTATAGCAGCCCCTGTGTATATTATAGAGAGTAGCAGCCCCTGTGTATATTATAGAGAATAGCAGTCCCTGTGTATATTATAGAGATTAGCAGTCCCTGTGTATATTATGGAGAATAGCAGCCCCTGTGTATATTATACAGAATAACCGTCCCTTTGTATATTACAGAGAATAGCAGCCCCTGTGTATATTATAGAGAATAGCAGTTCCATGTGTATATTGTAGAGAATAGCAGCCCCGTTGTATATTATAAAGAATTGCAGCCCCCGTGTATATTATTGAGAATAGCAGCCCCTGTGTATATTATTGAGAATAGCAGCCCCTGTTTATATTATAGAGAAGAGCAGCCCCTGTGTATATTATAGAGAATAGCAGTCCCTGTGTATATTATAGAGAATAGCAGCCCCTGTGTATATTATGGAGAATAGCAGCCCCTGTGTATATTATACAGAATAGCAGCCCCTGTGTATATTATAGAGATTAGCAGTCCCTGTGTATATTACAGAGAATAGCAGCCTCTGCGTATATTGTAGTGAATAGCAGTCCCTGTGTATATTATAGGGAATAGCAGTCCCTGTGTATATTATAGAGAATAGCAGCCCCTATGTATATTATAGAGAATAGCAGCCCCTGTGTATATTATAAAGAATAGCAGTCCCTGTGTATATTATAGAGTATAGGCAGCCGTTGTGTATATTATAGAGAATAGCAGCCCCTGTGTATATTTTAGAGAATAGCAGCCCCTGTGTATATTGTAGAGAATAGCAGTCCCTGTCTATATTATAGAGAATAGCAGTCCCTGTGTATATTATAGAGAATAGCAGCCCCTATGTATATTATAGAGAATACCAGCCCCTGTGTATATTATAGAGAATAGCAGTCCCTGTGTATATTATAGAGTATAGGCAGCCGTTGTGTATATTATAGAGAATAGCAGCCCCTGTGTATATTTTAGAGAATAGCAGCCCCTGTGTATGTTGTAGAGAATAGCAGTCCCTGTGTATATTATAGAGATTAGCAGTCCCTGTGTATATTATAGAGAATGGTAGCCCCTGTGTATATTATATAGAACAGCAGTCCCTGTGTATATTACACAGAATAGCAGCCCCTGTGTATATTATAGAGAATAGCAGCCCCTGTGTATATTATAGAGAATAGCAGTCCCTGTGTATATTATAGAGTATAGGCAGCCCCTGTGTATATTATAGAGTATAGCAGCCCCTGTGTATATTATAGAGAGTAGCAGCCCCTGTGTATATTATAGAGAATAGCAGTCCCTGTGTATATTATAGAGATTAGCAGTCCCTGTGTATATTATGGAGAATAGCAGCCCCTGTGTATATTATACACAATTACCTCCCTTTGTATATTACAGAGAATAGCAGCCCCTGTGTATATTATAGAGAATAGCAGTTCCATGTGTATATTGTAGAGAATTGCAGCCCCGATGTATATTATAAAGAATTGCAGCCCCCGTGTATATTATAGAGAATAGCAGCCCCTGTGTATATTATAGAGAATACCAGCCCCTGTTTATATTATAGAGAATAGCAGCCCCTGTGTATATTATAGAGAATAGCAGTCCCTGTGTATATTATAGAGAATAGCAGCCCCTGTGTATATTATGGAGAATAGCAGCCCCTATGTATATTATACAGAATAGCAGCCGCTGTGTATATTATAGAGATTAGCAGTCCCTGTGTATATTACAGAGAATAGCAGCCTCTGTGTATATTGTAGAGAATAGCAGTCCCTGTGTATATTATGGATAATAGCAGTCCCTGTGTATATTATAG
This sequence comes from Cetorhinus maximus, assembly GCF_964194155.1. Lineage (NCBI taxonomy): Eukaryota > Metazoa > Chordata > Chondrichthyes > Lamniformes > Cetorhinidae > Cetorhinus > Cetorhinus maximus. Next base: position 28,651 of record NW_027598399.1, on the reverse strand, counting down.
AGAATAGCAGCCCCTCTGTATATTATAGAGAATAGCAGCCCCTGTGTATATTATAGAGAATAGCAGTTCCATGTGTATATTGTAGAGAATAGCAGCCCCAGTGTATATTATAAAGAATTGCAGCCCCCGTGTATATTATAGAGAATAGCAGCCCCTGTGTATATTATAGAGAATACCAGCCCCTGTTTATATTATAGAGAATAGCAGCCCCTGTGTATATTATAGAGAATAGCAGTCCCTGTGTATGTTATAGAGAATAGCAGTCCCTGTGTATATTATGGAGAATAGCAGCCCCTGTGTATATTATACAGAATTGCAGCCCCTGTGTATATTATAGAGATTAGCAGTCCCTGTGTATATTACAGAGAATTGCAGCCTCTGTGTATATTGTAGAGAATAGCAGTCCCTGTGTATATTATAGAGAATAGCAGTCCATGTGTATATTATTGAGAATAGCAGTCCCTTTGTATATTATAGAGAACAGCAGTCCTTGTGTATATTATAGAGTATTGGCAGCCGTTGTGTATATTATAGAGAATAGCAGCCCGTGTGTATATTATAGAGAATAGCAGCCCCTTTGTATATTATAGAGAACAGCAGTCCCTGTGTATATTACAGAGAATAGCAGCCCCGGTGTATATTATAGAGAATAGCTGCAACTGTGTATATTATAGAGAATACCAGACCCTGTGTATATTATAGAGAATAGCACCCCCTTTGTATATTATGGAGAATGTCAGCCCTGTGTAAATTATAGAGAATAGCATCCCCTGTGTATATTATAGAGAATAGCAGTCCCTGTGTATATTATAGAGTATAGACAGCCCCTGTGTATATTATAGAGTATTGCAGCCCCTGTGTATATTATAGAGAGTACCAGCTCCTGTGTATATTATAGAGAATAGCAGCCCCTGTGTATATTATAGAGAATAGCAGTCCCTGTGTATATTATAGAGAATAGCAGCCCCTGTGTATATTATGGAGAATAGCAGCCCCTATGTATATTATACAGAATAGCAGCCCCTGTGTATATTATAGAGATTAGCAGTCCCTGTGTATATTACAGAGAATAGCAGCCTCTGTGTATATTGTAGAGAATAGCAGTCCCTGTGTATATTATGGATAATAGCAGTCCCTGTGTATATTATAGAGAATAGCAGCCCCTCTGTATATTATAGAGAATAGCAGCCCCTGTGTATATTATAGAGAATAGCAGTTCCATGTGTATATTGTAGAGAATAGCAGCCCCAGTGTATATTATAAAGAATTGCAGCCCCCGTGTATATTATAGAGAATAGCAGCCCCTGTGTATATTATAGAGAATACCAGCCCCTGTTTATATTATAGAGAATAGCAGCCCCTGTGTATATTATAGAGAATAGCAGTCCCTGTGTATGTTATAGAGAATAGCAGTCCCTGTGTATATTATGGAGAATAGCAGCCCCTGTGTATATTATACAGAATTGCAGCCCCTGTGTATATTATAGAGATTAGCAGTCCCTGTGTATATTACAGAGAATTGCAGCCTCTGTGTATATTGTAGAGAATAGCAGTCCCTGTGTATATTATAGAGAATAGCAGTCCATGTGTATATTATTGAGAATAGCAGTCCCTTTGTATATTATAGAGAACAGCAGTCCTTGTGTATATTATAGAGTATTGGCAGCCGTTGTGTATATTATAGAGAATAGCAGCCCGTGTGTATATTATAGAGAATAGCAGCCCCTTTGTATATTATAGAGAACAGCAGTCCCTGTGTATATTACAGAGAATAGCAGCCCCGGTGTATATTATAGAGAATAGCTGCAACTGTGTATATTATAGAGAATACCAGACCCTGTGTATATTATAGAGAATAGCACCCCCTTTGTATATTATGGAGAATGTCAGCCCTGTGTAAATTATAGAGAATAGCATCCCCTGTGTATATTATAGAGAATAGCAGTCCCTGTGTATATTATAGAGTATAGACAGCCCCTGTGTATATTATAGAGTATTGCAGCCCCTGTGTATATTATAGAGAGTACCAGCTCCTGTGTATATTATAGAGAATAGCAGCCCCTGTGTATATTATCGAGAATGGCAGTCCCTGTGTATATTGTAGAGAATTGCAGTCCCTGTGTAGATTATAGAGAATAGCAGCCCCTGTGTATATTATAGAGAATAGCAGCCCCTGTGTATATTATAGAGAATTGCAGCCCCTGTGTATATTATAGAGAATACCAGCCCCTGTGTATATTATAGAGAATAGCAGCCCCTGTGTATATTATAGACAATAGCAGTCCCTGTGTATATTATAGCGAATAGCAGCCCCTGTGTATATTATGGAGATTAGCAGCCCCTGTGTATATTATAGAGAATTGCAGCCCCTGTGTATATTATAGAGAATAGCAGTCCCTGTGTATATTACAGAGAATCGCAGCCTCTGTGTATATTGTAGAGAATAGCAGTCCCTGTGTATATTATAGAGAATAGCAGTCCCTGTGTATATTATAGAGAATACCAGCCCCTGTGTATATTATGGAGAATAGCAGCCCCTGTGTATATTATAGAGAATAGCAGTCCCTGTGTATATTATAGAGAATAGCAGCCCCTGTGTATATTACGGAGAATAGCAGTCCCTGTGTATATTACAGAGAATAGCTGCCTCTGTGTGTATTGTAGAGAATAGCAGTCCCTGTGTATATTACAGAGAATACCAGCCCCTGTGTATATTATAGAGAATAGCAGCCCCTGTGTATATTATAGAGAATTGCAGTCCCTGTGTATATTATAGAGAATAGCAGCCCCTGTGTATATTATGGAGAATAGCAGTCCCTGTGTATATTACAGAGAATACCAGCCCCTGTGTATATTATAGAGAATAGCAGTACCTGTGTATATTATAGAGTATAGTCAGCCGTTGTGTATATTTTAGAGAATAGCAGCCCCTGTGTATATTTTAGAGAATAGCAGCCCCTGTGTATATTATAGCGAATAGCAGTCCCTGTGTATATTATAGAGATTAGCAGTCCCTGTGTATATTATAGAGAATAGTAGCCCCTGTGTATATTATATAGAACAGCAGTCCCTGTGTATATTACAGAGAATAGCAGCCCCTATGTATATTACAGAGAATAGCTGAAACTGTGTATATTATAGAGAATAGCAGCCCCTGTGTATATTATAGAGAATAGCAGCCCCTGTGTATATTATAGAGAATAGCAGTCCCTGTGTATATTACAGAGTATAGGCAGCCCCTGTGTATATTATAGAGTATAGCAGCCCCTGTGTATATTATAGAGAGTAGCAGCCCCTGTGTATATTATAGAGAATAGCAGTCCCTGTGTATATTATAGAGATTAGCAGTCCCTGTGTATATTATGGAGAATAGCAGCCCCTGTGTATATTATACAGAATAACCGTCCCTTTGTATATTACAGAGAATAGCAGCCCCTGTGTATATTATAGAGAATAGCAGTTCCATGTGTATATTGTAGAGAATAGCAGCCCCGGTGTATATTATAAAGAATTGCAGCCCCCGTGTATATTATAGTGAATAGCAGCCCCTGTGTATATTATAGAGAATACCAGCCCCTGTTTATATTATAGACAATATCAGCCCCTGTGTATATTATAGAGAATAGCAGTCCCTGTGTATATTATAGAGAATAGCAGCCCCTGTGTATATTATGGAGAATAGCATTCTCTGTGTATATTATAGAGAATAGCAGTCCCTATGTATATTATAGAGAATAGCAGCCCCTGTGTATATTATAGAGAATAGCAGTTCCTGTGTATATTATTGAGAATAGCAGTCCCTTTGTATATTATAGAGAACAGCAGTCCCTGTGTATATTATAGAGTATTGGCAGCCGTTGTGTATATTATAGAGAATAGCAGCTCGTGTGTATATTATAGAGAATAGCAGCCCCTGTGTATATTATAGAGAAGAGCAATCCCTGTGTATATTACAGAGAATAGCAGCCTCTGTGTGTATTGTAGAGAATAGCAGTCCCTGTGTATATTACAGAGAATACCAGCCCCTGTGTATACTATAGAGAATAGCAGCCCCTGTGTATATTATAGAGAATAGCAGTCCCTGTGTATATTATGGAGAATAGCAGCCCCTGTGTATATTATGGAGAATAGCAGCCCCTGTGTATATTATAGAGAATAGCAGCCCCCCTGTATATTATAGAGAATAGCAGCCCCTGTGTATATTATAGATAATACCAGACCCTGCGTATATTATAGAGAATTGCAGCCCCTGTGTATATTATAGATAATAGCAGTCCCTGTGTATATTACTGAGAATAGCTTCCTCTGTGTATATTGTAGAGAATAGCAGTCCCTGTGTATATTATAGAGAATAGCAGTCCCTGTGTATATTATAGAGAATTGCAGCCCCTATGTATATTATAGAGAATTGCAGTCCCTGTGTATATTATAGAGAATAGCAGTCCCTATGTATATTATAGAGAATAGCAGCCCCTGTGTATATTATAGAGAATAGCAGTCCCTCTGTATATTATAGAGATTAGCAGTCCATGTGTATATTGTAGAGAATAGCAGCCCCGGTGTATATTATAAAGAATAGCAGCCCCCGTGTATATTATAGAGAATAGCAGCCCCTGTGTATATTATAGAGAATACCAGCCCCTGTGTATATTATAGAGAATAGCAGCCCCTGTGTATATTATAGAGAATAGCAGTCCCTTTGTATATTTTAGAGAATAGCAGCCCCTGTGTATATTATGGAGAATAGCAGGCCCTGTGTATATTATGGAGAATTGCAGCCCCTGTGTATATTACGGAGAATAGCAGTCCCTGTGTAAATTACAGAGAATAGCAGCCTCTGTGTATATTGTAGAGAATAGCAGCCCCTCTGTATATTATAGAGAATAGCAGCCCCTATGTATATTATAGAGAATAGCAGCCCCTGTGTATATTATAGAGAATAGCAGTCCCTGTGTATATTATAGAGAATAGCAGTCCCTGTGTATATTATAGAGAATAGCAGTCCCTATGTATATTATAGAGAATATCAGCCCCTGTGTATATTATAGAGAATACCAGTCCCTGTGTGTATTATAGCGAATAGCAGCCCCTTTGTATATTATAGAGAATAGCAGTCCCTGTGTATATTATAGAGAATAGCAGTCCCTGTGTATATTGTAGAGAATAGTAGCCCCGGTGTATATTATAGATAATAGCAGCCCCCGTGTATATTATAGAGAATAGCAGCCCCCGTGTATATTATAGAGAATAGCAGCCCCTGTGTATATTATAGAGAATAGCAGCCCCTGTGTTTATTATAGAGAATAGCAGCCCCTGTGTACATTATAGAGAATAGCAGCCCCCATGTATATTATAGAGAATAGCAGCCCCTGTGTATATTATAGAGAATACCAGCCCCTGTGTATATTATGGAGAATAGCAGCCCCTGTGTATATTATAGAGAATAGCAGTCCCTGTGTATAATATAGAGAATAGCAGCCCCTGTGTATATTATAGTGAATTGCAGCCCCTGTGTATATTATAGAGAATAGCAGTCCCTGTGTATATTGCAGAGAATAGCAGTCCCTGTGTATATTACAGATAATACCAGCCCCTGTGTATATTGTAGGTAATAGCAGTCCCTGTGTATATTATGGAGAATAGCAGCCCCTATGTATATTACAGACAATAGCAGCCCCTGTGTATATTATAGAGAATAGCAGTCCCTGTGTATATTATAGAGAATAGCAGTCCCTATGTATATTATAGAGAATAGCAGCCCCTGTGTATATTATAGAGAATAGCAGTCCCTGTGTATATTATAGAGAATAGCAGTCCCTGTGTATATTATAGAGAATAGCAGCCCCTGTGTATATTATAGAGAATAGCAGCCCCTGTTTATATTATAGAGAATAGCAGCCCTAGTGTATATTATAGAGAATAGCAGCCCCTGTGTATATTATAGAGAATAGCAGCCCCTCTGTATATTATAGAGAATAGCAGTCCCTGTGTATATTATAGAGAATTGCAGCCCCTGTGTATATTATGTAGAATAGCAGCCCCTGTGTATATTATAGAGAATTGCAGCCCCTGTGTATATTATAGAGAATAGCAGTCCCTGTGTATATTACAGAGAATTGCAGCCCCTGTGTATATTATAGAGAATAGCAGTCCCTGTGTATATTGTAGAGAATAGCAGCCCCGGTGTATATTATAGATAATAGCAGCCCCCGTGTATATTATAGAGAATAGCAGCCCCTGTGTATATTATAGAGAATACCAGCCCTTGTGTATATTATAGAGAATAGCATCCCCTGTGTTTATTATAGAGAATAGCAGCCCCTGTGTACATTATAGAGAATAGCTGCCCCCTAGTATATTATGGAGAATAGCAGCCCCTGTGTATATTATAGAGAATAGCTGCCCCTGTGTATATTATGGAGAATAGCAGCCCTTGTGTATATTATAGAGAATATCATTCCCTGTGTGTATTATAGAGAATAGCAGCCCCTGTGTATATTATAGAGAATAGCAGCCCCTGTGTATATTACAGAGAATAGCAGTCCCTGTGTATATTACAGTGAATAGCACTCCCTGTGTATATTAAAGATAATAGCTGCCCCTGTGTATATTGTAGGTAATAGCAGTCCCTGTGTATATTATAGACAATAGCAGTCCCTGTGTATATTATAGAGAATAGCAGTCCCTATGTATATTATAGAGAATTGCAACCCCTGTGTATATTATTGAGAATAGCGGTCCCTGTGTATATTATCGAGAATGGCAGTCCCTGTGTATATTATAGAGATTAGCAGTCCCTGTGTAGATTATAGAGAATAGCAGCCCCTGTGTATATTATAGAGAATAGCAGCCCCTGTGTATATTATAGAAAATAGCAGCCCCTGTGTATATTATAGAGAATACCAGCCCCTGTGTATATTATAGAGAATAGCAGCCCCTGTGTATATTATAGAGAATAGCAGTCCCTGTGTATATTATAGCGAATAGCAGCCCCTGTGTATATTATGGAGATTAGCAGCCCCTGTGTATATTATAGAGAATTGCAGCCCCTGTGTATATTATAGAGAATAGCAGTCCCTGTGTATATTACAGAGAATCGCAGCCTCTGTGTATATTGTAGAGAATTGCTGTCCCTGTGTATATTATAGAGAATAGCAGTCCCTGTGTATATTATAGAGAATACCAGCCCCTGTGTATATTATGGAGAATTGCAGCCCCTGTGTATATTATAGAGTATAGCAGTCCCTGTGTATATTATAGAGAATAGCAGCCCCTGTGTATATTACGGAGAATAGCAGTCCCTGTGTATATTACAGAGAATAGCAGCCTCTGTGTGTATTTTAGAGAATAGCAGTCCCTGTGTATATTACAGAGAATACCAGCCCCTGTGTATATTATAGAGAATAGCAGCCCCTGTGTATATTATAGTGAATAGCAGTCCCTGTGTATATTATAGAGAATAGCAGCCCCTGTGTATATAATGGAGAATAGCAGTCCCTGTGTATATTACAGAGAATACCAGCCCCTGTGTATATTATAGAGAATAGCAGTCCCTGTGTATATTATAGAGTATAGGCAGCCGTTGTGTATATTATAGAGAATAGCAGCCCCTGTGTATATTATAGAGAATAGCAGTTCCTGTCTATATTATAGAGATTAGCAGTCCCTGTGTATATTATAGAGAATAGTAGCCCCTGTGTATATTATATAGAACAGCAGTCCCTGTGTATATTACAGAGAATAGCAGCCCCTGTGTATATTACAGAGAATAGCTGCAACTGTGTATATTATAGAGAATAGCAGCCCCTGTGTATATTATAGAGTATAGCAGCCCCTGTGTATATTATAGAGAATAGCAGTCCCTGTGTATATTACAGAGTATAGGCAGCCCCTGTGTATATTATAGAGTATAGCAGCCCCTGTGTATATTATAGAGAGTAGCAGCCCCTCTGTATATTATAGAGAATAGCAGTCCCTGTGTATATTATAGAGATTAGCAGTCCCTGTGTATATTATGGAGAATAGCAGCCCCTGTGTATATTATACAGAATAACCGTCCCTTTGTATATTACAGAGAATAGCCGCCCCTGTGTATATTATAGAGAATAGCAGTTCCATGTGTATATTGTAGAGAATAGCAGCCCCGGTGTATATTATAAAGAATTGCAGCCCCCGTGTATATTATAGAGAATACCAGCCCCTGTTTATATTATAGAGAATAGCAGCCCCTGTGTATATTATAGAGAATAGCAGTCCCTGTGTATATTATAGAGAATAGCAGCCCCTGTGTATATTATGGAGAATAGCAGCCCCTGTGTATATTATACAGAATAGCAGCCCCTGTGTATATTATAGAGATTAGCAGTACCTGTGTATATTACAGAGAATAGCAGCCTCTGTGTATATTGTAGAGAATAGCAGTCCCTGTGTATATTATAGAGAATAGCAGTCCCTGTGTATATTATAGAGAATAGCAGCCCCTATGTATATTATAGAGAATAGCAGCCCCTGTGTATATTATAGAGAATAGCAGTCTCTGTGTATATTATAGAGAATAGCAGTCCCTATGTATATTATAGAGAATAGCAGCCCCTGTGTATATTATAGAGAATAGCAGTCCCTGTGTATATTATAGAGAATAGCAGTCCCTGTGTACATTATGGAGAATAGCAGCCCCTGTGTATATTATGGAGAATAGCAGCCCCTGTGTATATTATAGAGAATAGCAGCCCCCCTGTATATTATAGAGAATAGCAGCCCCTGTGTATATTATAGATAATACCAGACCCTGTGTATATTATAGAGAATGGCAGTCCCTGTGTATATTATAGAGATTAGCAGTCCCTCTGTATATTATAGAGAATCGCAGCCCCTGTGTATATTATACAGAATAGCAGTCCCTGTGTATATTATAGAGAATAGCAGCCCCTGTGTATATTATAGAGAATACCAGCCCCTGTGTATATTATAGAGAATAGCAGCCCCTGTGTATATTATAGAGAATAGCAGTCTCTGTGTATATTATAGAGAATAGCAGCCCCTGTGTATATAACAGAGAATAGCAGCCCCTGTGTATATTATAGAGAATTGCAGCCCCTGTGTATATTATAGATAATAGCAGTCCCTGTGTATATTACTGAGAATAGCTTCCTCTGTGTATATTGTAGAGAATAGCAGTCCCTGTGTATATTATAGAGAATAGCAGTCCCTGTGTATATTATAGAGAATTGCAGCCCCTATGTATATTATAGAGAATTGCAGTCCCTGTGTATATTATAGAGAATAGCAGTCCCTATGTATATTATAGAGAATAGCAGCCCCTGTGTATATTATAGAGAATAGCAGTCCCTGTGTATTTTATAGAGATTAGCAGTCCATGTGTATATTGTAGAGAATAGCAGCCCCGGTGTATATTATAAAGAATAGCAGCCCCCGTGTATATTATAGAGAATAGCAGCACCTGTGTATATTATAGAGAATACCAGCCCCTGTGTATATTATAGAGAATAGCAGCCCCTGTGTATATTATAGAGAATAGCAGTCCCTGTGTATATTATAGAGAATAGCAGCCCCTGTGTATATTATGGAGAATAGCAGGCCCTGTGTATATTATGGAGAATTGCAGCCCCTGTGTATATTACGGAGAATAGCAGTCCCTGTGTAAATTACAGAGAATAGCAGCCTCTGTGTATATTGTAGAGAATAGCAGCCCCTGTGTATATTATAGAGAATAGCAGTCCCTATGTATATTATAGAGAATATCAGCCCCTGTGTATATTATAGAGAATACCAGTCCCTGTGTGTATTATAGAGAATAGCAGCCCCTTTGTATATTATAGAGAATAGCAGCCCCTGTGTATATTATAGAGAATAGCAGTCCCTGTGTATATTGTAGAGAATAGTAGCCGCGGTGTATATTATAGATAATAGCAGCCCCCGTGTATATTATAGAGAATAGCAGCCCCCGTGTATATTATAGAGAATAGCAGCCCCTGTGTATATTATAGAGAATAGCAGCCCCTGTGTTTATTATAGAGAATAGCAGCCCCTGTGTACATTATAGAGAATAGCAGCCCCCATGTATATTATAGAGAATAGCAGCCCCCGTGTATATTATAGAGAATAGCAGCCCCTGTGTATATTATAGAGAATAGCAGTCTCTGTGTATATTATAGAGAATAGCAGTCCCTATGTATATTATAGAGAATAGCAGCCCCTGTGTATATTATAGAGAATAGCAGTCCCTGTGTATATTATAGAGAATAGCAGTCCCTGTGTACATTATGGAGAATAGCAGCCCCTGTGTATATTATGGAGAATAGCAGCCCCTGTGTATATTATAGAGAATAGCAGCCCCCCTGTATATTATAGAGAATAGCAGCCCCTGTGTATATTATAGATAATACCAGACCCTGTGTATATTATAGAGAATGGCAGTCCCTGTGTATATTATAGAGATTAGCAGTCCCTCTGTATATTATAGAGAATCGCAGCCCCTGTGTATATTATACAGAATAGCAGTCCCTGTGTATATTATAGAGAATAGCAGCCCCTGTGTATATTATAGAGAATACCAGCCCCTGTGTATATTATAGAGAATAGCAGCCCCTGTGTATATTATAGAGAATAGCAGTCTCTGTGTATATTATAGAGAATAGCAGCCCCTGTGTATATAACAGAGAATAGCAGCCCCTGTGTATATTATAGAGAATTGCAGCCCCTGTGTATATTATAGATAATAGCAGTCCCTGTGTATATTACTGAGAATAGCTTCCTCTGTGTATATTGTAGAGAATAGCAGTCCCTGTGTATATTATAGAGAATAGCAGTCCCTGTGTATATTATAGAGAATTGCAGCCCCTATGTATATTATAGAGAATTGCAGTCCCTGTGTATATTATAGAGAATAGCAGTCCCTATGTATATTATAGAGAATAGCAGCCCCTGTGTATATTATAGAGAATAGCAGTCCCTGTGTATATTATAGAGATTAGCAGTCCATGTGTATATTGTAGAGAATAGCAGCCCCGGTGTATATTATAAAGAATAGCAGCCCCCGTGTATATTATAGAGAATAGCAGCACCTGTGTATATTATAGAGAATACCAGCCCCTGTGTATATTATAGAGAATAGCAGCCCCTGTGTATATTATAGAGAATAGCAGTCCCTGTGTATATTATAGAGAATAGCAGCCCCTGTGTATATTATGGAGAATAGCAGGCCCTGTGTATATTATGGAGAATTGCAGCCCCTGTGTATATTACGGAGAATAGCAGTCCCTGTGTAAATTACAGAGAATAGCAGCCTCTGTGTATATTGTAGAGAATAGCAGCCCCTGTGTATATTATAGAGAATAGCAGTCCCTATGTATATTATAGAGAATATCAGCCCCTGTGTATATTATAGAGAATACCAGTCCCTGTGTGTATTATAGAGAATAGCAGCCCCTTTGTATATTATAGAGAATAGCAGCCCCTGTGTATATTATAGAGAATAGCAGTCCCTGTGTATATTGTAGAGAATAGTAGCCGCGGTGTATATTATAGATAATAGCAGCCCCCGTGTATATTATAGAGAATAGCAGCCCCCGTGTATATTATAGAGAATAGCAGCCCCTGTGTATATTATAGAGAATAGCAGCCCCTGTGTTTATTATAGAGAATAGCAGCCCCTGTGTACATTATAGAGAATAGCAGCCCCCATGTATATTATAGAGAATAGCAGCCCCTGTGTATATTATAGAGAATACCAGCCCCTGTGTATATTATGGAGAATAGCAGCCCCTGTGTACATTATAGAGAATAGCAGTCCCTGTGTATAATATAGAGAATAGCAGCCCCTGTGTATATTATAGTGAATTGCAGCCCCTGTGTATATTATAGAGAATAGCAGTCCCTGTGTATATTGCAGAGAATAGCAGTCCCTGTGTATATTACAGATAATAGCAGCCCCTGTGTATATTGTAGGTAATAGCAGTCCCTGTGTATATTATGGAGAATAGCAGCCCCTATGTATATTACAGACAATAGCAGCCCCTGTGTATATTATAGAGAATAGCAGTCCCTGTGTATATTATAGAGAATAGCAGTCCCTATGTATATTATAGAGAATAGCAGCCCCTGTGTATATTATAGAGAATAGCAGTCCCTGTGTATATTATAGAGAATAGCAGTCCCTGTGTATATTATAGAGAATTGCAGCCCCTGTGTATATTATAGAGAATAGCAGCCCCTGTTTATATTATAGAGAATAGCAGCCATAGTGTATATTATAGAGAATAGCAGCCCCTGTGTATATTATAGAGAATAGCAGCCCCTCTGTATATTATAGAGAATAGCAGTCCCTGTGTATATTATAGAGAATTGCAGCCCCTGTGTATATTATGTAGAATAGCAGCCCCTGTGTATATTATAGAGAATTGCAGCCCCTGTGTATATTATAGAGAATAGCAGTCCCTGTGTATATTACAGAGAATAGCAGCCTCTGTGTATATTGTAGAGAATAGCAGTCCCTGTGTATATTATAGAGAATAGCAGTCCCTGTGTATATTATAGTGAATAGCAGCCCCTATGTATATTATGGAGAATAGCAGCCCCTGTGTATATTATAGTGAATAGCAGTCCCTGTGTATATTTTAGAGAATAGCAGTCCCTATGTATATTATAGAGAATAGCAACCCCTGTGTATATTATAGAGAATAGCAGGCCCTGTGTAAATTATTGAGAATAGCAGTCCCTGTGTATATTATTGAGATCAGCAGTCCCTGTGTATATTATAGAGTATAGGCAGCCGTTGTGTATATTATAGAGAATAGCAGCCCCTGTGTATATTATAGAGAATAGCTGCCCCTGTGTATATTATAGAGAATAGCAGTCCCTGTGTATATTATAGAGATTAGCAGCCCCTATGTATATTTTAGAGAATAGCGGTCCCTGTGTATATTATAGAGAATTGCAGTCCCTGTGTATATTATAGAGAATAGCAGTCCCTGTGTATATTATAGAGAATAGCAGCCCCTGTGTATATTATAGAGAATAGCAGCCCCTGTGTATATTATAGACAATAGCAGCCTCTGTGTATATTATAGAGAATACCAGCCCCTGTGTATATTATAGAGATTAGCAGCCCCTGTGTATATTTTAGAGAATAGCGGTCCCTGTGTATATTATAGAGAATAGCAGTCCCTGTGTATATTGTTGAGAATAGCAGTCCCTGTGTATATTATAGAGATTAGCAGCCCCTGTGTATATTTTAGAGAATAGTGGTCCCTGTGTATATTATAGAGAGTAGCAGTCCCTGTGTATATTATAGAGAATAGCAGTCCCTGTGTATATTATAGAGATTAGCATCCCCTGTGTATATTTTAGAGAATAGTGGTCCCTGTGTATATTATAGAGAATAGCAGTCCCTGTGTATATTATAGAGAATAGCAGTCCCTGTGTATATTATAGAGAATAGCAGCCCCTGTGTATATTATAGAGAAAAGCAGCCCCTGTGTATATTATAGACAATAGCAGCCCCTGTGTATATTATAGAAAATACCAGCCCCTGTGTATATTATAGAGAATACCAGCCCCTGTGTTTATTATAGAGAATAGCAGTCCCTGTGTATATTATTGAGAATAGCAGCCCCTGTGTATATTATTGAGAATAGCAGCCCCTGTGTATATTATAGAGAATTGCAGCCCCTGTGTATATTATAGAGAATTGCAGCCCCCGTGTTTAGTATAGAGAATAGCAGTCCCTGTGTATATTACAGAGAATAGCAGCCTCTGTGTATATTGTAGAGAATAGCAGTCCCTGTGTATATTATAGAGAATAGCAGTCCCAGTTTATATTATAGTGAATAGAATTCCCTGTGTATATTATAGAGAATAGCAGTCCCTGTGTACATTATAGAGAATAGCAGCCCCTGTTTATATTATAGAGAATTGCTGTCCCTGTGTATATTATTGAGAATAGCAGTCCCTGTGTATATTATAGAGAACAGCAGTCCCTGTGTATATTATAGAGTATAGGCAGCCGTTGTGTATATTATAGAGATTAGCAGCCCCTGTGTATATTATAGAGAATAGCAGCCCCTGTTTATATTATAGAGAATAGCAGTCCCTGTGTATATTATAGAGATTAGCAGTCCCTGTGTATATTATAGAGAATAGCAGTCCCTGTGTATATTATAGAGAATAGCAGTCCCTATGTATATTATAGAGAATAGCAGCCCCTGTGTATATTATAGAGAATAGCAGTCCCTGTGTATATTATAGAGAATAGCAGTCCCTGTGTATATTATAGAGAATAGCAGTCCCTATGTATATTATAGAGAATAGCAGCCCCTGTGTATATTATAGAGTATAGCAGTCCCTGTGTATATTATAGAGAATAGCAGTCCCTGTGTATATTATAGAGAATAGCAGCCCCTGTGTATATTATAGAGAATAGCAGCCCCTGTTTATATTATAGAGAATAGCAGCCCTAGTGTATATTATAGAGAATAGCAGCCCCTGTGTATATTATAGAGAATAGCAGCCCCTCTGTATATTATAGAGAATAGCAGTCCCTGTGTATATTATAGAGAATTGCAGCCCCTGTGTATATTATGTAGAATAGCAGCCCCTGTGTATATTATAGAGAATTGCAGCCCCTGTGTATATTATAGAGAATAGCAGTCCCTGTGTATATTACAGAGAATTGCAGCCCCTGTGTATATTATAGAGAATAGCAGTCCCTGTGTATATTGTAGAGAATAGCAGCCCCGGTGTATATTATAGATAATAGCAGCCCCCGTGTATATTATAGAGAATAGCAGCCCCTGTGTATATTATAGAGAATACCAGCCCTTGTGTATATTATAGAGAATAGCATCCCCTGTGTTTATTATAGAGAATAGCAGCCCCTGTGTACATTATAGAGAATAGCTGCCCCCTAGTATATTATGGAGAATAGCAGCCCCTGTGTATATTATAGAGAATAGCTGCCCCTGTGTATATTATGGAGAATAGCAGCCCCTGTGTATATTATAGAGAATATCATTCCCTGTGTGTATTATAGAGAATAGCAGCCCCTGTGTATATTATAGAGAATAGCAGCCCCTGTGTATATTACAGAGAATAGCAGTCCCTGTGTATATTACAGTGAATAGCACTCCCTGTGTATATTAAAGATAATAGCTGCCCCTGTGTATATTGTAGGTAATAGCAGTCCCTGTGTATATTATAGACAATAGCAGTCCCTGTGTATATTATAGAGAATAGCAGTCCCTATGTATATTATAGAGAATTGCAACCCCTGTGTATATTATTGAGAATAGCGGTCCCTGTGTATATTATCGAGAATGGCAGTCCCTGTGTATATTATAGAGATTAGCAGTCCCTGTGTAGATTATAGAGAATAGCAGCCCCTGTGTATATTATAGAGAATAGCAGCCCCTGTGTATATTATAGAAAATAGCAGCCCCTGTGTATATTATAGAGAATACCAGCCCCTGTGTATATTATAGAGAATAGCAGCCCCTGTGTATATTATAGAGAATAGCAGTCCCTGTGTATATTATAGCGAATAGCAGCCCCTGTGTATATTATGGAGATTAGCAGCCCCTGTGTATATTATAGAGAATTGCAGCCCCTGTGTATATTATAGAGAATAGCAGTCCCTGTGTATATTACAGAGAATCGCAGCCTCTGTGTATATTGTAGAGAATTGCTGTCCCTGTGTATATTATAGAGAATAGCAGTCCCTGTGTATATTATAGAGAATATCAGCCCCTGTGTATATTATGGAGAATTGCAGCCCCTGTGTATATTATAGAGTATAGCAGTCCCTGTGTATATTATAGAGAATAGCAGCCCCTGTGTATATTACGGAGAATAGCAGTCCCTGTGTATATTACAGAGAATAGCAGCCTCTGTGTGTATTTTAGAGAATAGCAGTCCCTGTGTATATTACAGAGAATACCAGCCCCTGTGTATATTATAGAGAATAGCAGCCCCTGTGTATATTATAGTGAATAGCAGTCCCTGTGTATATTATAGAGAATAGCAGCCCCTGTGTATATAATGGAGAATAGCAGTCCCTGTGTATATTACAGAGAATACCAGCCCCTGTGTATATTATAGAGAATAGCAGTCCCTGTGTATATTATAGAGTATAGGCAGCCGTTGTGTATATTATAGAGAATAGCAGCCCCTGTGTATATTATAGAGAATAGCAGTTCCTGTCTATATTATAGAGATTAGCAGTCCCTGTGTATATTATAGAGAATAGTAGCCCCTGTGTATATTATATAGAACAGCAGTCCCTGTGTATATTACAGAGAATAGCAGCCCCTGTGTATATTACAGAGAATAGCTGCAACTGTGTATATTATAGAGAATAGCAGCCCCTGTGTATATTATAGAGTATAGCAGCCCCTGTGTATATTATAGAGAATAGCAGTCCCTGTGTATATTACAGAGTATAGGCAGCCCCTGTGTATATTATAGAGTATAGCAGCCCCTGTGTATATTATAGAGAGTAGCAGCCCCTCTGTATATTATAGAGAATAGCAGTCCCTGTGTATATTATAGAGATTAGCAGTCCCTGTGTATATTATGGAGAATAGCAGCCCCTGTGTATATTATACAGAATAACCGTCCCTTTGTATATTACAGAGAATAGCCGCCCCTGTGTATATTATAGAGAATAGCAGTTCCATGTGTATATTGTAGAGAATAGCAGCCCCGGTGTATATTATAAAGAATTGCAGCCCCCGTGTATATTATAGAGAATACCAGCCCCTGTTTATATTATAGAGAATAGCAGCCCCTGTGTATATTATAGAGAATAGCAGTCCCTGTGTATATTATAGAGAATAGCAGCCCCTGTGTATATTATGGAGAATAGCAGCCCCTGTGTATATTATACAGAATAGCAGCCCCTGTGTATCTTATAGAGATTAGCAGTACCTGTGTATATTACAGAGAATAGCAGCCTCTGTGTATATTGTAGAGAATAGCAGTCCCTGTGTATATTATAGAGAATAGCAGTCCCTGTGTATATTATAGAGAATAGCAGCCCCTATGTATATTATAGAGAATAGCAGCCCCTGTGTATATTATAGAGAATAGCAGTCTCTGTGTATATTATAGAGAATAGCAGTCCCTATGTATATTATAGAGAATAGCAGCCCCTGTGTATATTATAGAGAATAGCAGTCCCTGTGTATATTATAGAGAATAGCAGTCCCTGTGTACATTATGGAGAATAGCAGCCCCTGTGTATATTATGGAGAATAGCAGCCCCTGTGTATATTATAGAGAATAGCAGCCCCCCTGTATATTATAGAGAATAGCAGCCCCTGTGTATATTATAGATAATACCAGACCCTGTGTATATTATAGAGAATGGCAGTCCCTGTGTATATTATAGAGATTAGCAGTCCCTCTGTATATTATAGAGAATCGCAGCCCCTGTGTATATTATACAGAATAGCAGTCCCTGTGTATATTATAGAGAATAGCAGCCCCTGTGTATATTATAGAGAATACCAGCCCCTGTGTATATTATAGAGAATAGCAGCCCCTGTGTATATTATAGAGAATAGCAGTCTCTGTGTATATTATAGAGAATAGCAGCCCCTGTGTATATAACAGAGAATAGCAGCCCCTGTGTATATTATAGAGAATTGCAGCCCCTGTGTATATTATAGATAATAGCAGTCCCTGTGTATATTACTGAGAATAGCTTCCTCTGTGTATATTGTAGAGAATAGCAGTCCCTGTGTATATTATAGAGAATAGCAGTCCCTGTGTATATTATAGAGAATTGCAGCCCCTATGTATATTATAGAGAATTGCAGTCCCTGTGTATATTATAGAGAATAGCAGTCCCTATGTATATTATAGAGAATAGCAGCCCCTGTGTATATTATAGAGAATAGCAGTCCCTGTGTATATTATAGAGATTAGCAGTCCATGTGTATATTGTAGAGAATAGCAGCCCCGGTGTATATTATAAAGAATAGCAGCCCCCGTGTATATTATAGAGAATAGCAGCACCTGTGTATATTATAGAGAATACCAGCCCCTGTGTATATTATAGAGAATAGCAGCCCCTGTGTATATTATAGAGAATAGCAGTCCCTGTGTATATTATAGAGAATAGCAGCCCCTGTGTATATTATGGAGAATAGCAGGCCCTGTGTATATTATGGAGAATTGCAGCCCCTGTGTATATTACGGAGAATAGCAGTCCCTGTGTAAATTACAGAGAATAGCAGCCTCTGTGTATATTGTAGAGAATAGCAGCCCCTGTGTATATTATAGAGAATAGCAGTCCCTATGTATATTATAGAGAATATCAGCCCCTGTGTATATTATAGAGAATACCAGTCCCTGTGTGTATTATAGAGAATAGCAGCCCCTTTGTATATTATAGAGAATAGCAGCCCCTGTGTATATTATAGAGAATAGCAGTCCCTGTGTATATTGTAGAGAATAGTAGCCCCGGTGTATATTATAGATAATAGCAGCCCCCGTGTATATTATAGAGAATAGCAGCCCCCGTGTATATTATAGAGAATAGCAGCCCCTGTGTATATTATAGAGAATAGCAGCCCCTGTGTTTATTATAGAGAATAGCAGCCCCTGTGTACATTATAGAGAATAGCAGCCCCCATGTATATTATAGAGAATAGCAGCCCCTGTGTATATTATAGAGAATACCAGCCCCTGTGTATATTATGGAGAATAGCAGCCCCTGTGTACATTATAGAGAATAGCAGTCCCTGTGTATAATATAGAGAATAGCAGCCCCTGTGTATATTATAGTGAATTGCAGCCCCTGTGTATATTATAGAGAATAGCAGTCCCTGTGTATATTGCAGAGAATAGCAGTCCCTGTGTATATTACAGATAATAGCAGCCCCTGTGTATATTGTAGGTAATAGCAGTCCCTGTGTATATTATGGAGAATAGCAGCCCCTATGTATATTACAGACAATAGCAGCCCCTGTGTATATTATAGAGAATAGCAGTCCCTGTGTATATTATAGAGAATAGCAGTCCCTATGTATATTATAGAGAATAGCAGCCCCTGTGTATATTATAGAGAATAGCAGTCCCTGTGTATATTATAGAGAATAGCAGTCCCTGTGTATATTATAGAGAATTGCAGCCCCTGTGTATATTATAGAGAATAGCAGCCCCTGTTTATATTATAGAGAATAGCAGCCATAGTGTATATTATAGAGAATAGCAGCCCCTGTGTATATTATAGAGAATAGCAGCCCCTCTGTATATTATAGAGAATAGCAGTCCCTGTGTATATTATAGAGAATTGCAGCCCCTGTGTATATTATGTAGAATAGCAGCCCCTGTGTATATTATCGAGAATTGCAGCCCCTGTGTATATTATAGAGAATAGCAGTCCCTGTGTATATTACAGAGAATAGCAGCCTCTGTGTATATTGTAGAGAATAGCAGTCCCTGTGTATATTATAGAGAATAGCAGTCCCTGTGTATATTATAGTGAATAGCAGCCCCTATGTATATTATGGAGAATAGCAGCCCCTGTGTATATTATAGTGAATAGCAGTCCCTGTGTATATTTTAGAGAATAGCAGTCCCTATGTATATTATAGAGAATAGCAACCCCTGTGTATATTATAGAGAATAGCAGGCCCTGTGTAAATTATTGAGAATAGCAGTCCCTGTGTATATTATTGAGATCAGCAGTCCCTGTGTATATTATAGAGTATAGGCAGCCGTTGTGTATATTATAGAGAATAGCAGCCCCTGTGTATATTATAGAGAATAGCTGCCCCTGTGTATATTATAGAGAATAGCAGTCCCTGTGTATATTATAGAGATTAGCAGCCCCTATGTATATTTTAGAGAATAGCGGTCCCTGTGTATATTATAGAGAATTGCAGTCCCTGTGTATATTATAGAGAATAGCAGTCCCTGTGTATATTATAGAGAATAGCAGCCCCTGTGTATATTATAGAGAATAGCAGCCCCTGTGTATATTATAGACAATAGCAGCCTCTGTGTATATTATAGAGAATACCAGCCCCTGTGTATATTATAGAGATTAGCAGCCCCTGTGTATATTTTAGAGAATAGCGGTCCCTGTGTATATTATAGAGAATAGCAGTCCCTGTGTATATTGTAGAGAATAGCAGTCCCTGTGTATATTATAGAGATTAGCAGCCCCTGTGTATATTTTAGAGAATAGTGGTCCCTGTGTATATTATAGAGAGTAGCAGTCCCTGTGTATATTATAGAGAATAGCAGTCCCTGTGTATATTATAGAGATTAGCAGCCCCTGTGTATATTTTAGAGAATAGTGGTCCCTGTGTATATTATAGAGAATAGCAGTCCCTGTGTATATTATAGAGAATAGCAGTCCCTGTGTATATTATAGAGAATAGCAGCCCCTGTGTATATTATAGAGAAAAGCAGCCCCTGTGTATATTATAGACAATAGCAGCCCCTGTGTATATTATAGAAAATACCAGCCCCTGTGTATATTATAGAGAATACCAGCCCCTGTGTTTATTATAGAGAATAGCAGTCCCTGTGTATATTATTGAGAATAGCAGCCCCTGTGTATATTATTGAGAATAGCAGCCCCTGTGTATATTATAGAGAATTGCAGCCCCTGTGTATATTATAGAGAATTGCAGCCCCCGTGTATAGTATAGAGAATAGCAGTCCCTGTGTATATTACAGAGAATAGCAGCCTCTGTGTATATTGTAGAGAATAGCAGTCCCTGTGTATATTATAGAGAATAGCAGTCCCAGTTTATATTATAGTGAATAGAATTCCCTGTGTATATTATAGAGAATAGCAGTCCCTGTGTACATTATAGAGAATAGCAGCCCCTGTTTATATTATAGAGAATTGCTGTCCCTGTGTATATTATTGAGAATAGCAGTCCCTGTGTATATTATAGAGAACAGCAGTCCCTGTGTATATTATAGAGTATAGGCAGCCGTTGTGTATATTATAGAGATTAGCAGCCCCTGTGTATATTATAGAGAATAGCAGCCCCTGTTTATATTATAGAGAATAGCAGTCCCTGTGTATATTATAGAGATTAGCAGTCCCTGTGTATATTATAGAGAATAGCAGCCCCTGTGTATATTATAGAGAACAGCAGTCCCTGTGTATATTACAGAGAATAGCAGCCCCTGTGTATATTACAGAGAATAGCTGCAACTGTGTATATTATAGAGAATACCAGACCCTGTTTATATTATAGAGAATCGATGCCCCTTTGTATATTATAGAGAATAGCAGCCCCTGTGTATATTATAGAGAATAGCAGCCCCTGTGTATATTATAGAGAATAGCAGTCCCTGTGTATATTATAGAGTATAGGCAGCCTCTGTGTATATTATAGAGAATAGCAGTCCCTGTGTATATTATAGAGAATAGCAGTCCCTGTGCATATTATAGAGAATAGCCGTCCCTATGTACATTATAGAGAATAGCAGCCCCGGTGTATATTATAGAGAATTGCTGTCCCTGTGTATATTATTGAGAATAGCAGTCCCTGTGGATATTATAGAGAACAGCAGTCCCTTTGTATACTATAGAGTATAGGCAGCCGTTGTGTATATTATAGAGAATAGCAGCCCCTGTGTATATTATAGAGAATAGCAGCCCCTGTTTATATTATAGAGAATAGCAGTCCCTGTGTATATTATAGAGATTAGCAGTCCCTGTGTATATTATATAGAATAGCAGCCCCTGCGTATATTATAGAGAACAGCAGTCCCTGTGTATATTACAGAGAATAGCAGCCCCTGTGTATATTACAGAGAATAGCTGCAACTGTGTATATTATAGAGAATACCAGACCCTGTTTATATTATAGAGAATAGATGCCCCTTTGTATATTATAGAGAATAGCAGCCCCTGTGTATATTATAGAGAATAGCAGCCCCTGTGTATATTATAGAGAATAGCAGTCCCTGTGTATATTATAGAGTATAGGCAGCCTCTGTGTATATTATAGAGAATAGCAGTCCCTGTGTATATTATAGAGAATAGCAGCCTCTGTGTATATTATAGAGAATAGCAGTCCCTGTGTATAATATAGAGAATACCATCCCCTGTGTATATTATAGAGATTAGCAGCCCCTGTGTATATTTTAGAGAATAGCAGTCCCTGTGTATATTATAGAGATTAGCAGTCCCAGTGTATATTATAGAGAATAGCAGCCCCTGTGTATATTATGGAGAATAGCAGTCCCTGTGTATATTACAGAGAATAGCAGCCTCTGTGTGTATTGTAGAGAATAGCAGTCCCTTTCTATATTACAGAGAATACCAGCCCCTGTGTATATTATAGAGAATAGCAGCCCCTGTGTATATTATAGAGAATAGCAGCCCCTGTGTATATTATAGACAATAGCAGCCTCTGTGTATATTATAGAGAATATCAGCCCCTGTGTATATTATAGAGATTAGCAGCCCCTGTGTATATTTTAGAGAATAGCGGTCCCTGTGTATATTATAGAGAATAGCAGTCCCTGTGTATATTGTAGAGAATAGCAGTCCCTGTGTATATTATAGTGATTAGCAGCCCCTGTGTATATTTTAGAGAATAGCGGTCCCTGTGTATATTATAGAGAATAGCAGTCCCTGTGTATATTATAGAGAATAGCAGTCCCTGTGTATATTACAGAGAATAGCAGCCCCTGTGTATATTACAGAGAATAGCTGCAACTGTGTATATTATAGAGAATACCAGACCCTGTTTATATTATAGAGAATAGATGCCCCTTTGTATATTATAGAGAATAGCAGCCCCTGTGTATATTATAGAGAATAGCAGCCCCTGTGTATATTATAGAGAATAGCAGTCCCTGTGTATATTATAGAGTATAGGCAGCCTCTGTGTATATTATAGAGAATAGCAGTCCCTGTGTATATTATAGAGAATAGCAGCCTCTGTGTATATTATAGAGAATAGCAGTCCCTGTGTATAATATAGAGAATACCATCCCCTGTGTATATTATAGAGATTAGCAGCCCCTGTGTATATTTTAGAGAATAGCAGTCCCTGTGTATATTATAGAGATTAGCAGTCCCAGTGTATATTATAGAGAATAGCAGCCCCTGTGTATATTATGGAGAATAGCAGTCCCTGTGTATATTACAGAGAATAGCAGCCTCTGTGTGTATTGTAGAGAATAGCAGTCCCTTTCTATATTACAGAGAATACCAGCCCCTGTGTATATTATAGAGAATAGCAGCCCCTGTGTATATTATAGAGAATAGCAGCCCCTGTGTATATTATAGACAATAGCAGCCTCTGTGTATATTATAGAGAATATCAGCCCCTGTGTATATTATAGAGATTAGCAGCCCCTGTGTATATTTTAGAGAATAGCGGTCCCTGTGTATATTATAGAGAATAGCAGTCCTTGTGTATATTGTAGAGAATAGCAGTCCCTGTGTATATTATAGTGATTAGCAGCCCCTGTGTATATTTTAGAGAATAGCGGTCCCTGTGTATATTATAGAGAATAGCAGTCCCTGTGTATATTATAGAGAATAGCAGTCCCTGTGTATATTATAGAGATTGGCCGCCCCTGTGTATATTTTAGAGAATAGTGGTCCCTGTGTATATTATAGAGAATAGCAGTCCGTGTGTATATTATAGAGAATAGCAGTCCCTGTGTATATTATAGAGAATAGCAGCCCCTGTGTATATTATAGAGAATAACAGCCCCTGTGTATATTATAGACAATAGCAGCCCCTGTGTATATTATAGAAAATTCCAGCCCCTGTGTATATTATAGAGAATAGCAGCCCCTGTGTATATTATAGAGAATAGCAGTCCCTGTGTATATTATTGAGAATAGCAGCCCCTGTGTATATTATAGAGAATTGCAGCCCCTGTGTATATTATAGAGAATTGCAGCCCCCGTGTATAGTATAGAGAATAGCAGTCCCTGTGTATATTACAGAGAATAGCAGCCTCTGTGTATATTGTAGAGAATAGCAGTCCCTGTGTATATTATAGAGAATAGCAGTCCCAGTGTATATTATAGAGAATAGAATTCCCTGTGTATATTATAGAGAATTGCAGCCCCTGTTTATATCATAGAGAATAGCAGCCCTAGTGTATATTATAGAGAATAGCAGCCCCTGTGTATATTATAGAGAATAGCAGCCCATCTGTATATTATAGAGAATAGCAGTCCCTGTGTATATTATAGAGAATTGCAGCCCCTGTGTATATTATGTAGAATAGCAGCCCCTGTGTATATTATAGAGAATTGCAGCCCCTGTGTATATTATAGAGAATAGCAGTCCCTGTGTATATTACAGAGAATAGCAGCCTCTGTGTATATTGTAGAGAATAGCAGTCCCTGTGTATATTATAGAGAATAGCAGTCCCTGTGTATATTATAGTGAATAGCAGCCCCTATGTATATTATGGAGAATAGCAGCCCCTGTGTATATTATAGTGAATAGCAGTCCCTGTATATATTTTAAGAATAGCAGTCCCTATGTATATTATAGAGAATAGCAACCCCTGTGTATATTATAGAGAATAGCAGGCCCTGTGTAAATTATTGAGAATAGCAGTCCCTGTGTATATTATTGAGATCAGCAGTCCCTGTGTATATTATAGAGTATAGGCAGCCGTTGTGTATATTATAGAGAATAGCAGCCCCTGTGTATATTATAGAGAATAGGTGCCCCTGTGTATATTATAGAGAATAGCAGTCCCTGTGTATATTATAGAGATTAGCAGCCCCTATGTATATTTTAGAGAATAGCGGTCCCTCTGTATATTATAGAGAATAGCAGCCCCTGTGTATATTATAGAGAATAGCAGCCCCTGTGTATATTATAGACAATAGCAGCCCCTGTGTATATTATTGAGAATAGCAGTCCCTGTGTATATTAAAGAGATTAGCAGCCCCTGTGTATATTTTAGAGAATAGCGGTCCCTGTGTATATTATAGAGAATAGCAGTCCCTGTGTATGTTATAGAGAATAGCAGTCCCTGTGTATATGATAGAGAATAGCAGCCCCTGTGTATATTATAGAGAATAGCAGCCCCTGTGTATTTTATAGACAATAGCAGCCTCTGTGTATATTATAGAGAATACCAGCCCCTCTGTATATTATAGAGATTAGCAGCCCCTGTGTATATTTTAGAGAATAGCGGTCCCTGTGTATATTATAGAGAATTGCAGTCCCTGTGTATATTATAGAGAATAGCAGTCCCTGTGTATATTATAGAGATTAGCAGCCCCTGTGTATATTTTTGAGAATAGCGGTCCCTGTGTATATTATAGAGAATAGCAGTCCCTGTGTATATTATAGAGAATAGCAGCCCCTGTGTTTATTATAGAGAATAGCATCCCCTGTGTATATTATAGACAATAGCAGCCCCTGTGTATATTATAGAGAATACCAGCCCCTGTCTATATTATAGAAATTAGCAGCCCCTGTGTATATTTTAGAGAATAGCGGTCCCTGTGTATATTATAGAGAATAGCAGTCCCTGTGTATATTATAGAGAATAGCAGTCCCTGTGTATATTATAGAGATTAGCAGCCCCTGTGTATATTTTAGAGAATAGCGGTCCCTGTGTATATTATAGAGAATAGCAGTCCCTGTGTATATTATAGAGAATAGCAGTCCCTGTGTATATTATAGAGAATAGCAGCCCCTGTGTATATTATAGAGAATAGCAGCCCCTGTGTATATTATAGACAATAGCAGCCCCTGTGTATATTATAGAAAATACCAGCCCCTGTGTATATTATAGAGAATAGCAGCCCCTGTGTATATTATAGAGAATAGCAGTCCCTGTGTATATTATTGAGAATAGCAGCCCCTGTGTATATTATAGAGAATTGCAGCCCCTGTGTATATTATAGAGAATTGCAGCCCCCGTGTATAGTATAGAGAATAGCAGTCCCTGTGTATATTACAGAGAATAGCAGCCTCTGTGTATATTGTAGAGAATAGCAGTCCCTGTGTGTATTATAGAGAATAGCAGTCCCAGTGTATATTATAGTGAATAGAATTCCCTGTGTATATTATAGAGAATAGCAGTCCCTATGTACATTATAGAGAATAGCAGCCCCTGTGTATATTATAGAGAATTGCTGTCCCTGTGTATATTATTGATAATAGCAGTCCCTGTGTATATTATAGAGAACAGCAGTCCCTCTGTATATTATAGAGTATAGGCAGCCGTTGTGTATATTATAGAGATTAGCAGCCCCTGTGTATATTATAGAGAATAGCAGCCCCTGTTTATATTATAGAGAATAGCAGTCCCTGTGTATATTATAGAGATTAGCAGTCCCTGTGTATATTATAGAGAATAGCAGCCCCTCTGTATATTATAGAGAACAGCAGTCCCTGTGTATATTACAGAGAATAGCAGCCCCTGTGTATATTACAGAGAATAGCTGCAACTGTGTATATTATAGAGAATACCAGACCCTGTTTATATTATAGAGAATAGATGCCCCTTTGTATATTATAGAGAATAGCAGCCCCTTTGTATATTATAGAGAATAGCAGCCCCTGTGTATATTATAGAGAATAGCAGTCCCTGTGTATATTATAGAGTATAGGCAGCCTCTGTGTATATTATAGAGAATAGCAGTCCCTGTGTATATTATAGAGAATAGCAGTCCCTGTGCATATTATAGAGAATAGCAGTCCCTATGTACATTATAGAGAATAGCAGCCCCGGTGTATATTATAGAGAATTGCTGTCCCTGTGTATATTATTGAGAATAGCAGTCCCTGTGTATATTATAGAGAACAGCAGTCCCTGTGTATACTATAGAGTATAGGCAGCCGTTGTGTATATTATAGAGAATAGCAGCCCCTGTGTATATTATAGAGAATAGCAGCCTCTGTGTATATTATAGAGAATAGCAGTCCCTGTGTATATTATAGAGATTAGCAGTCCCAGTGTATATTATAGAGAATAGCAGTCCCTGTGTATATTATAGAGAATAGCAGCCCCTGTGTATATTATAGAGAATAGCAGTCCCTGTGTATATTACAGAGAATAGCAGCCTCTGTGTATATTATAGAGAATAGCAGCCCCTGTGTATATTATAGAGAATAGCAGTCCCTGTGTATATTATAGAGAATAGCAGCCCCTGTGTATATTATAGAGAATAGCAGCCCCTGTGTATATTACAGAGAATACCAGCCCCTGTGTATATTTTAGAGAATAGCGGCCCCTGTGTATATTATAGAGAATAGCAATCCCTGTGTATATTATAGAGAATTGCAGCCCCTGTCTATATTATGGAGAATAGCAGCCTCTGTGTATATTGTAGAGAATAGCAGTCCCTGTGTATATTATAGAGAATAGCAGTCCCTGTGTATATTATCGAGAATAGCAGCCCCTATGTATATTATAGAGAATAGCAGCCCCTGTCTATGTTATAGAGAATAGCAGTCCCTGTGTATATTATAGAGAATAGCTGTCCCTGTGTATATTATAGAGAATAGCAGCCCCTGTGTATATTATAGAGAATAGCAGTCCCTGTGTATATTATTGAGAATAGCAGTCCCTGTGTATATTATAGAAAACAGCAGTCCCTTTGTATATTATAGAGTATAGGCAGCCGTTGTGTATATTATAGAGAATAGCAGCCCCTGTGTATATTATAGAGAATAGCAGCCCCTGTCTATATTATAGAGAATAGCAGTCCCTGTGTATATTATAGAGATTAGCAGTCCCTGTGTATATTATTTAAAATAGCAGCCCCTGTGTATATTATAGAGAACAGCAGTCCCTGTGTATATTACAGAGATTAGCAGCCCCTGTGTATATTACAGAGAGTAGCTGCAACTGTGTATATTATAGAGAATACCAGACCCTGTGTATATTATAGAGAATAGCAGTCCCTGTGTATATTATAGAGTATAGGCAGCCCCTGTGTATATTATAGAGTATAGCAGCCCCTGTTTATATTATAGAGAGTAGCAGCCCCTGTGTATATTATAGAGAATAGCAGCCCCTGTGTATATTATAGATAATAGCAGTCCCTGTGGATATTACAGAGAATCGCAGCCCCTGTGTATATTATAGAGAATTGCAGTCCCTGCGTATATTGTAGAGAATAGCAGCCACGGTGTATATTATAGATAATAGCAGCCTCCGTGTATATTATAGAGAATAGCAGCCCCTGTGTATATTATAGAGAATACCAGCCCCTGTGTATATTATAGAGAATAGCAGCCCCTGTGTTTATTATAGAGAATAGCAGCCCCTGTGTACATTATTGAGAATAGCAGCCCCTATGTATATTACAGAGAATAGCAGCCCCTGTGTATATTATAGAGAATAGCAGTCCCTATGTATATTATAGAGAATAGCAGCCCCTGTGTATATTATAGAGAATAGCGGTCCCTGTGTATATTATAGAGAATAGCAGTCCCTGTGTATATTATAGAGAATAGCAGTCCCTTTGTATATTATAGAGAATAGCAGCCCCTGTTTATATTATAGAGAATAGCAGCCCCTTTGTATATTATAGAGAATAGCAGCCCCTGTGTATAGTATAGAGAATTGCAGCCCCTGTGTATATTATAGAGAAAGCAGCCCCTGTGTATATTATAGAGAATAGCAGCCCCTGTGTATATTGTAGAGAATAGCA
>NW_027598398.1:0-45903 GCF_964194155.1 Cetorhinus maximus | reverse complement strand
TGCTGCTCTCCCCCTGTCCGCTGTTGTCTCTCTCTCTGTCCGCTGCTGCTCTCTCTCTGTCCGCTGCTGCTCTCTCTCTGTCCGCTGCTGCTCTTCGCCTGTCCTCTGCTGCTGTCCCCCTGTCCGCTGCTGCTCTCTCTCTGTCCGCTGCCCCTCTCTCCCTGTCCGCTGCTGCTCTCTCGCTGTCATCTGCTGCTCTCCCCCTGTCCGCTGCTGCTCTCTCCCTGTCTGCTGCTGCTCTCTCACTGTCCGCTGCTGCTCACCCCCTGTCCGCTGCTGCTCTCCCCCTGTCCGCTGCTGCCCTCTCTCCGTCCGCTGCTGCACTCTCTCCGTCCGCAGCCGCACTCTCCCTGTCCGCTGCCGCTCTCTCTCTGTCCGCTGCTGCTCTCTCTCTCTGTCCGCTGCTGCTCTCTCTCTCTGTCCGCTGCTGCTCTCTCGCTCTGTCCGCTGCTGCTCTCTCACCGTCCGCTGCCGCTCTCTCTCTGTCCGCTGCTGCTCTCTCTCTGTCCGCTGCTGCTCTCTCTCTGTCCGCTGCTGCTCTCTCTCTGTCCGCTGCTGCTCTCTCTCTGTCCGCTGCTGCTCTAACTCTGTCCGCTGCTGCTCTCTCCTTGTCCGCTGCTGCTCTCTCCCTGTCCGCTGCTGCTCTCCCCCTGTCCGCTGATGCTCTCCCCCTGTCCGCTGCTGCTCTCCCCCTGTCCGCTGCTGCTCTCCCCCTGTCCGCTGCAGCTCACACCCTGTCCGCTGCTGCTCTCTCCCTGTCCGCTGCTGCTCACTCCCAGTCCGCTGCTGCTCTCCCCCAGTCCGCTGCTGCTCTCTCTCTCTGTCCTCTGCTGCTCTCTCTCTGTCCGCTGCTGCTCTCTCCCTGTTCGCTGCTGCTCTCTCTCTGTCCGTTGCTGCTCTCTCTCTGTCCGTTGCTGCTCTCTCTCCGTCCGCTGCCGCTCTCCCCCTGTCCGCTGCCGCTCTCTCTCTGTCCGCTGCTGCTCTCTCTCTGTCCGCTGCCGCTCTCTCTCTGTCCGCTGCCGCTCTCTCTCTGTTCGCTGCCCCTCTCTCTCTGTCCGTTGCCGCTCTCTCCCTGTCCGCTGCTGCTCTCTCTCTGTCCGCTGCTGCTCTCTCCCTGTCCTCTGCTGCTCTCTCCCTGTCCGCTGCTAATCTCTCCCTGTCCGCTGCTGCTCTCTCCCTGTCCGCTGCTGCTCTCTCCCTGTCCGCTGCTGCTCTCTCCCTGTCCGCTGCTGCTCTCTCCCTGTCCGCTGCTGCTCTCTCCCTGTCCGCTGCTGCTCTCTATCTGTCCGCTGCTGCTCTCTCCCTGTCCGCCACTGCTCTCTCCCTGTCCGCTGCTGCTCTCTATCTGTCCGCTGCTGCTCTCTCCCTGTCCGCCACTGCTCTCTCCCTGTCCGCTACTCCAACACCCTGTCCGCTGCCGCTCTCTCCCTGTCCGCTACCGCTCTCTCCCTTTTCGCTGCCGCTCTCTCCCTTTTCGCTGCCGCTCTCTCCCTGTCCGCTGCCACTCTCTCTCTGTCCGCTGCCGCTCTCTCTCTGTCCGCTGCTGCTATCTCTCTGTCCGCTGCTGCTCTCCCCCTGTCCGCTGCTGCTCTACCCCTGTCCGCTGCCGCTCACCCCCTGTCCGCTGCGGCTCTCTCTCTGTCCTCTGCCGCTCTCACCCCGTCCGCTTCCGCTCTCTCCATGTCCGCTGCCGCTCTCTCTTTGTCCGCTGCCGCTCTCTCTTTGTCCGCTGCCGCTCTCTCTCTGTCCTCTGCCGCTCTCACCCCGTCCGCTTCCGCTCTCTCCATGTCCGCTGCCGCTCTCTCTTTGTCCGCTGCCGCTCTCTCTCTGTCCGCTGCCGCTCTGTCCCTGTCCGCTGCCGCTGTCTCCCTGTCCGCTGCTGCACTCTCACTGTCCGCTGCAGCTCTCTCTCTCTGTCCGCTGCTGCTCTCTCACCGTCCGCTGCCGCTCTCTCCCTGTCCGCTGCTGCTCTCTCTCTGTCCGCTGCTGCTCTCTCTC
This sequence comes from Cetorhinus maximus, assembly GCF_964194155.1. NCBI lineage: Eukaryota > Metazoa > Chordata > Chondrichthyes > Lamniformes > Cetorhinidae > Cetorhinus > Cetorhinus maximus. The sequence continues at coordinate 43,905 of NW_027598398.1, read as the reverse complement.
TGTCCGCTGCTGCTCTCTCTCTGTCCACTGCTGCTCTCTCTCTGTCCACTGCTGCTCTCTCTCTGTCCGCTGCTGCTCTCTATCTGTCCGCTGCTGCTCTCTCCCTGTCCGCCGCTGCTCTCGCCCTGTCCGCTGCTCCTAACTCCCTGTCCGCTGCTGCTCTCTCTCCGTCCACTGCCGCTCTCTCCCTGTCCGCTGCCGCACTCTCGCTGTCCGCTGCTGCTCTCTCCCTTTCCGCTTCCGCTCTCTCTCCGTCCGCTGCCGCTCTCTCTCCGTCCGCTGCCGCACTCTCTCCGTCCGCTGCCGCTCTCTCTCCGTCTGCTGCCGCTCTCTCTCTGTCCGCTGCCGCACTCTCTCCTTCCGCTGCCGCTCTCTCCCTGTCCGCTGCCGCTCTCTCCCTGTCCGCTGCCGCTCTCTCCCTGTCCGCTGCCGCTCTCTCTCTGTCCGCTGCCGCTCTCTCTCTGTCCGCTGCTGCTATCTCTCTGTCCGCTGCTGCTCTCTCTCTGTCCGCTGCCGCTCTACCCCTGTCCGCTGCCGCTCTCCCCCTGTCCGCTGCGGCTCTCTCTCTGACCGCTGCCGCTCTCTCTGTCCGCTGCCGCTCTCTCTCTGTCCGCTGCCACTCTCTCTCTGTCTGATGCCGCTCTCTCTCTGTCCTCTGCCGCTCTCACCCCGTCCGCTGCCGCTCTCTCCATGTCCACTGCCGCTCTCCCTTTGTCCGCTGCCGCTCTCTCTCTGGCCGCTGACGCTCTCTCTCTGTCGCTGAAGCTCTCTCCCTTTCCGCTGCCGCTCTCTCCATGTCCGCTGCCGCTCTCTCTCTGTCCGCTGCTGCTCTCTCTCTGTCCGCTGCTGCTCTCTCTCTGTCCACTGCTGCTCTCTCTCTGTCCACTGCTGCTCTCTCTCTGTCCGCTGCTGCTCTCTATCTGTCCGCTGCTGCTCTCTCCCTGTCCGCCGCTGCTCTCGCCCTGTCCGCTGCTCCTAACTCCCTGTCCGCTGCTGCTCTCTCTCCGTCCACTGCCGCTCTCTCCCTGTCCGCTGCCGCACTCTCGCTGTCCGCTGCTGCTCTCTCCCTTTCCGCTTCCGCTCTCTCTCCGTCCGCTGCCGCTCTCTCTCCGTCCGCTGCCGCACTCTCTCCGTCCGCTGCCGCTCTCTCTCCGTCTGCTGCCGCTCTCTCTCTGTCCGCTGCCGCACTCTCTCCTTCCGCTGCCGCTCTCTCCCTGTCCGCTGCCGCTCTCTCCCTGTCCGCTGCCGCTCTCTCCCTGTCCGCTGCCGCTCTCTCTCTGTCCGCTGCCGCTCTCTCTCTGTCCGCTGCTGCTATCTCTCTGTCCGCTGCTGCTCGCTCTCTGTCCGCTGCCGCTCTACCCCTGTCTGCTGCCGCTCTCCCCCTGTCCGCTGCGGCTCTCTCTCTGACCGCTGCCGCTCTCTCTGTCCGCTGCCGCTCTCTCTCTGTCCGCTGCCACTCTCTCTCTGTCTGATGCCGCTCTCTCTCTGTCCTCTGCCGCTCTCACCCCATCCGCTGCCGCTCTCTCCATGTCCACTGCCGCTCTCCCTTTGTCCGCTGCCGCTCTCTCTCTGGCCACTGACGCTCTCTCTCTGTCGCTGAAGCTCTCTCCCTTTCCGCTGCCGCTCTCTCCATGTCCGCTGCCGCTCTCTCTCTGTCCGCTGCCGCTCTCTCTCTGTCCGCTGCCGCTCTCTCCCTGTCCGCTGCCGCTCTCTCCCTGTCCGCTGCCGCTCTCTCCCTGTCCGCTGCCGCTCTCTCCCTGTCCGCTGCTGCTCTCTCACTGTCCGCTGCAGCTCTCTCTCTCTGTCCGCTGCAGCTCTCTCACCGTCCGCTGCCGCTCTCTCCCTGTCCGCTGCTGCTCTCTCTCTGTCCGCTGCTGCTCTCTCTCAATCCGCTGCTGCACTCTCTCCGTCCGCTGCCGCTCTCTCCCTGTCCGCTGCTGCTCTCCCCCTGCCCGCTGCTGCTCTCTCTCTGTCCGCTGCTGCTCTCCCCCTGTCCGCTGCTGCTCTCCCCCTGTCCGCTGCTGCTCTCTCCCTGTCCGCTGCTGCTCTCCCCCTGTCCGCTGCTGCTAACTCCCTGTCCGCAGCTGCTCTCTCCCTGTCCGCTGCTGCTCTCTCTCTGTCCACTGCTGCTCTCTCTCTTTCCGCTGCTGCTCTCTCCTGTCCGATGCTGCTCTCCCTCTGTCCACTGCTGCTCTCTCTCTGTCCGCTGCTGCTAACTCCCTGTCCGCTGCTGCTCTCTCCTTGTCCGTTGCTGCTCTCTCCTTGTCCGCTGCTGCTCTCTCTCTGTCCGCTGCTGCTCTCTCCCTGTCCGCTGCAGCTAACTCCCTATCCGCTGCTGCTCTGTCTCTGTCCGCTGCTGCTCTATCCCTGTCCGCTGCTGCTCTCTCTCTGTCCGCTGCTGCTCTCTCCCTGTCCGCTGCTGCTCTCTCTCTGTCCGCTGCTGCTCTCTCCCTTTCCGCTGCTGCTCTCTCTCTGTCCGCTGCTGCTCTCTCCCTTTCCGCTACTGCTCTCTCCCTGTCCGCTGCTGCTCTCTCTCTGTCCGCTGCTGCTCTCTCCCTTTCCGCTACTGCTCTCCAACTGTCCGCTGCTGCTCTCTCCCTGTCCGCTGCTGCTCTATCCCTGTCCGCTGCTGCTCACCCCCTGTCCGCTGCTGTTCACTCCCTGTCCGCTGCTGCTCTATCTCTCTGTCCGCTGCTGCACTCACTCTGTCCGCTGCCGCTCTCTCCCTGTCTGCTGCTGCTCACTCCCTGTCCGCTGCTGCTCTCTCTCTGTCCGCTGCTGCTCTCTCTCTGTCCGCTGCTGCTCTCTCCGTCCGCTGCTGCTCTCTCTCCGTCCGCTGCTGCTCTCTCTCCGTCCGCTGCTGCTCTCTCCCTGTCCACTGCTGCTCTACCCCTGTCCGCTGCTACTCTCTCACTGTCCGCTGCTGCTCTACCCCTGTCCGCTGCTACTCTCTCACTGTCCGCTGCTGCTCTCTCTCTGTCCGCTGCTGCTATCTCTCAGTCCGCTGCTGCTCTCTCTCTGTCCGCTGCTGCTCTCTCTCTGTCCGCTGCTGCTCTACCCCTGTCCGCTGCTACTCTCTCACTGTCCGCTGCTGCTCTCTCTCTGTCCGCTGCTGCTATCTCTCAGTCCGCTGCTGCTCTCTCTCTGTCCGCTGCCGCTCTCCCCCTGTCCGCTGCCGCTCTCTCTCTGTCCGCTGCTGATCTCTCTCTCTCCGCTTCTGCTCTTTCTCTGTCCGCTGCTGCTCTCTCCCTGTCCGCTGCTGCTCTCTCCCTTTCTGCTTCTGCTCTCTCCCTGTCCGCTGCTGCTCTCTCTCTGTCCGCGGCTGCGCTCTCTCTCTGTCCGCTGTTGCTCTCTCCCTGTCCGCTGCTGCTCTCCCCCTGTCCGCTGCTGCTCTCTCTCTCAATCCGCTGCTGCTCTCTCTCTGTCCGCTGCTGGTCTCTCCCTGTCCGCTGCTGCTCTCTCCCTGTCCGCTGCTGCTCTCTCCCTGTCCGCTGCTGCTCTCTCCTTGTCCGCTGCTGCTCTCTCTCTGTCCGCTGCTGCTCTCTCCCTGTCCGCTGCTGCTCTATCCCTGTCCGCTGCTGCTCTCTCCATATCCGCAGCTGCTCTCTCCCTGTCCGCTGCTGCTCTCTCCCTGTCCGCTGCTGCTCTCTCTCTGTCCGCTGCTGCTCTCCCCCTGTCCGCTACTGCTCTCCAACTGTCCGCTGCTGCTCTATCCCTGTCCGCTGCTGCTCACTCCCTGTCCGCTGCTGTTCACTCCCTGTCCGCTGCTGCTCTATCTCTCTGTCCGCTGCTGCACTCTCTCTGTCCGCTGCTGCTCTCTCCCTGTCCGCTGCTGCTCTCTCCCTGTCCGCTGCTGCTCTCTCTCTGTCCGCTGCTGCTCTCTCTCTGTCCGCTGCTGCTCTCTCTCTGTCCGCTGCTGCTCTCTCTCCGTCCGCTGCTGCTCTATCTCTCTGTCCGCTGCTGCACTCTCTCTGTCCGCTGCTGCTCTCTCCCTGTCCGCTGCTGCTCTCTCTCTGTCCGCTGCTGCTCTCTCTCTGTCCGCTGCTGCTCTCTCTCCGTCCGCTGCTGCTCTATCTCTCTGTCCGCTGCTGCTCTCTCTCTGTCCGCTGCTGCAATCTCTCTGTCCGCTGCTGCTCTCTCTCCGTCCGCTGCTGCTCTATCTCTCTGTCCGCTGCTGCTCTCTCTCTGTCCGCTGCTGCAATCTCTCTGTCCGCTGCTGCTCTCTCTCTGTCCGCTGCTGCTCTCGCCCTGTCCGCTGCTGCTCTCTCCCTTACCGCTGCTGCTCTCTCTCTGTCCGCTGCTGCTCTCGCCCTGTCCGCTGCTGCTCTCTCCCTTACCGCTGCTGCTCCCTCCCTGTCCGCTGCTGCTCTCTCCTTGTCAGCTGCTGCTCTCTCTCTGTCTGCTGCTGCTAACTCCCTGTCCGCTGCTGTTCTCTCCCTGTCCGCTGCTGCTCTCTCCTTGTCAGCTGGTGCTCTCTCCTTGTCCGCTGCTGTTTTCTCCTTGTCCGCTGCTGCTCTCTCTCTGTCCGCTAATGCTCTCTCCCTGTCCGCTGCTGCTCTCTCACTGTCCGCTGCTGATCTCTCTCTCTGTCCGCTGCTGCTCTCCTCCTGTCCGCTGCTGCTCTCCCCCTATCCGCTGCTGCTCTCCCCCTATCCGCTGCTGCTCTCCTCCTGTCCGCTGCTGCTCTCCCCCTATCCGCTGCTGCTCTCCCCCTATCCGCTGCTGCTCTCATCCTATCCGCTGCTGCTCTCTCTCTGTCCGCTAATGCTCTCTCACTGTCCGCTGCTGCTCTCTCCCTGTCCGCTGCTGCTCTCTCCCTTTCCGCTGCTGCTCTCTCCCTGTCCGCTGCTGCTCTCTCTCTGTCCACGTCTGCGCTCTCTCTCTGTCCGCTGCTGCTCTCCCCCTGTCCGCTGCTGCTCACCCCCTGTCCGCTGCTGATCTCCCCCTCTCCGCTGCTGCTCTCTCCCTGTCCGCTGCTGCTCTCTCCCTGTCCGCTGCAGCTCACCGCTGTCCGCTGCCGCTCTCCCCCTGTCCGCTGCGGCTCTCTCTCTGTCCGCTGCCTCTCTCTCTCTGTCCGCTGCCGCTCTCTCTCTGTCCTCTGCCGCTCTCACCCCGTCCGCTGCCGCTCTCTCCCTGTCCGCTGCCGCTCTCTCTTTGTCCGCTGCCGCTCTCTCTTTGTCCGCTGCCGCTCTCTCTCTGGCCGCTGACGCTCTCTCTCTGTCGCTGAAGCTCTCTCCCTTTCCGCTGCCGCTCTCTCCATGTCCGCTGCCGCTCTCTCTCTGTCCGCTGCCGCTCTCTCTCTGTCCGCTGCCGCTCTCTCTCTTTCCGCTGCCGCTCTCTCTCTGTCCGCTGCCGCTCTCTCCCTCTCCGCTGCCGCTCTCTCCCTCTCCGCTACTGCTCTCTCACTGTCCGCTGCTGCTCTCTCTCTCTGTCCGCTGCTGCTCTCTCACCGTCCGCTGCCGCTCTCTCCCTGTCCGCTGCTGATCTCTCTCTGTCCGCTGCTGCTCTCTCTCCGTCCGCTGCTGCACTCTCTCCGTCCGCTGCCGCTCTCTCCCTGTCCGCTGCCGCTCTCTCTCTGTCCGCTGCTGCTCTCTCTCTCTGTCCGCTGCTGCTCTCTCACCGTCCGCTGCCGCTCTCTCCCTGCCCGCTGCCGCTCTCTCCCTGCCCGCTGCCGCTCTCTCTCTGTCCGCTGCTGCTCTCTCTCTGTCCGCTGCTGCTCTCTCTCTGTCCGCTGCTGCACTCTCTCCTTCCGCTGCGGCTCTCTCCCTGTCCGCTGCCGCTCTCTCTCTGTCCGCTGCTGCTATCCCCCTGTCCGCTGCGGGTCTCTCTCTGTCCGCTGCCGCTCTCTCTCTGTCCGCTGCCGCTCTCTCTCTGTCCGCTGCCGCTCACTCTCTGTCCGCTGCAGCTCTCTCTCTGTCCTCTGCCGCACTCTCTCTGTTCGCTGCCGCTCTCAACCAGTCCGCTGCCGCTCTCTCTCTGTCCGCTGCCTCTCTCTCACTGTCCGCTGCTGCTCTCTCCCTGTCCACTGCCGCTCTCTCTCTGTCCGCAGCCGCTCTCTCTCTGTCCACTGCTGCTCTCTCTCTGTCGCTGCTGCTCTCTCCCTGTCCGCTGCCGCTTCTCTCCCTGTCCGCTGCCGCTCTCTCCCTGTCCGCTGCTGCTCTCTCTCTGTCCGATGCTTCTCTCTCCCTGTCCGCTACTGCTCTCTCCCGGTCCGCTGCTGCTCTCTCTCTGTCCACTGCTGCTCTCTCTCTGTCCGCTGCTGCTCTCACCCTGTCCGCTGCTGCTCTCCACCTGTCCGCTGCTGCTCGTTCTCTGTCCGCTGCTGCTCTCCCCCTGTCCGCTGCCGCTCTCCCTCTGTCCGCTGCCGCTCTCTCTCTTTCCACTGCCGCTCTCTCTCTGTCCGATCTCGCTCTCTCTCTGTCCGCTGCAGCTCTACCCCTCTCCGCTGCCGCTCTCTCTCTGTCCGCTGCCGCTCTGTCTCTGTCCGCTGCCGCTCTCTCCATGTCCACTGCCGCTCTCTCCCTGTCCGCTGCTGCTCTCTCTTTGTCCGCTGCTGCTCTCTCTCTGTCCGCTGCTGTTCTCTCCCTGTCCGCTGCTGCTCTCTCCCTGTCCGCTGCTGCTCCCTCCCTGTCCGCTGCTGCTCTCTCCTTGTCAGCTGCTGCTCTCTCCTTGTCCGCTGCTGCTCTCTCTCTGTCCGCTAATGCTCTCTCCCTGTCCACTGCTGCTCTCTCCCTGTCCGCTGCTGCTCTCTCCCTGTTCGCTGCTGCTCTCTCCCTGTCCGCTGCTGCTCTCCATCTGTCCGCTGCTGCTCTCCATCTATCCGCCGCTGCTCTCTCCCTTTCCGCTGCTGCTAACTCCCTGACCGCTGCTGCTCTCTCCCTGTCCGCTGCTGCTCTCCCCCTGTCCGCTGCTGCTAACTCCCTGTCTGCTGCTGCTCTCTCCCTGTCCGCTGCTGCTCTCTCCCTGTCCACCGCTGCTCTCTCCCTGTCCGCCGCTGCTCTCTCCCTGTCCGCTGCTGCTCTCTCTCTGTCCACTGCTGCTCTCTCTCTGTCCGCTGCTGCTCTCTCCCTTTCTGATGCTGCTCTCCCTCTGTCCGCTGCTGCTCTCTCTCTGTCCGATGCTTCTCTCTCCCTGTCCGCTGCTGCTCTCTCCCGGTCGGCTGCTGCTCTCTCTCTGTCCGCTGCTGCTCTCTCTCTGTCCGCTGCTGCTCTCCCCCTGTCCGCTGCTGCTCTCCCGCTGTCCGCTGCTGCTCTCTCTCTGTCCGCTGCTGCTAACTCCCTGTCCGCTGCCGCTCTCCCTCTGTCCGCTGCCGCTCTCTCTCTTTCCGCTGCCGCTCTCTCTCTGTCCGCTCTCGCTCTCTCTCTGTCCGCTGCCGCTCTACCCCTCTCCGCTGCCGCTCTCTCTCTGTCCGCTGCCGCTCTGTCACTGTCCGCTGCCGCTCTCTCCCTGTCCAATGCCGCTCTCTCCCTGTCCGCTGCTGCTCTCTCCCTGTCTGCTGCTGCTCTCTCTGTCCGCTGCAGCTCTCCCCCTGTCCGCTGCTGCTCACCCCCTGTCCGCTGCTGCTCTCCCCCTGTCCGCTGCTGCTGCTCTCTCTGTCCGCTGCAGCTCTCCCCCTGTCCGCTGCTGCTCACCCCCTGTCCGCTGCTGCTAACTCCCTGTCCGCTGCTGCTAACTCCCTGTCCGCTGCTGCTCTCTCCCTGTCCGCTGCTGCTCTCTCCCTGTCCGCTGCTGCTCTCTCCCTGTCCGCTGCTGCTCTCTCCCTGTCCGCTGCTGCTCTCTCCCTGTCCGCTGCTGCTCTCTCTCTGTCCGCTGCTGCTCTCTCTCTGTCCGCTGCTGCTCTCTCTCTGTCCGCTGCTGCTCTCCCCCTGTCCGCTGCTGTTCTCCTCCTGTCCGCTGCTGTTCTCCCCCTGCCCGCTGCTGCTCTCTCTCTGTCCGCTGCTGCTCACCCCCTGTCCGCTGCTGCTCTCCCCCTGTCCGCTGCTGCTCTCTCCCTGTCCGCTGCTGCTCTCTCCCTGTCCGCTGCTGCTCTCCCCCTGTCCGCTGCTGCTAACTCCCTGTCCGCTGCTGCTCTCCCCCTGCCCGCTGCTGCTAACTCCCGGTCCGCTGCTGCTCTCCCCCTGTCCGCTGCTGCTAACTCCCGGTCCGCTGTTGCTCTCCCCCTGCCCGCTGCTGCTAACTCCCGGTCTGCTGCCGCTCTCTCCCTGTCCGCTGCCTCTCTCTCCCTGTCCGCTGCCGCTCTCTCCCTGTCCGCTGCCGCTCTCTCTCTGTCCGCTGCCGCTCTCTCTCTGTCCACTGCCACTCTCTCTCTGTCGCTGCCGCTCTCTCCCTGTCCGCTGCCGCTTCTCTCCCTGTCCGCTGCCGCTCTCTCCCTATCCGCTGCCGCTCTCTCTCTGTCCGATGCTTCTCTCTCTCTGTCCGCTGCTGCTCTCTCCCTGTCTGCTGCTGCTCTCTCCCGGTCCGCTGCTGCTCTCTCTCTGTCCGCTGCTGCTCTCTCTCTGTCCGCTGCTGCTCTCCCCCTGTCCGCTGCTGCTCTCCCCCTGTCCGCTGCTGCTCTCTCTCTGTCCGCTGCTGCTCTCTCTCTGTCCGCTGCCGCTCTCCCTCTGTCCGCTGCCGGTCTCTCTCTTTCCGCTGCCGCTCTCTCTCTGTCCGCTGCCGCTCTACCCCTCTCCGCTGCCGCTCTCTCTCTGTCCGCTGCCGCTCTGTCTCTGTCCGCTGCCGCTCTCTCCCTATCCACTGCCGCTCTCTCCCTGTCCGCTGCTGCTCTCTCCCTGTCTGCTGCTGCTCTCTCTGTCCGCTGCAGTTCTCGCCCTGTCCGCTGCTGCTCACCCCCTGTCCGCTGCTGCTCTCCCCCTGTCCGCTGCTGCTCTCTCTCTGTCCGCTGCTGCTAACTCCCTGTCCGCTGCTGCTCTCTCTCTGTCCGCTGCTGCACTCTCTCTGTCCGCTGCTGCTCTCCCCCTGTCCGCTGCTGCTCTCCCCCTGTCCGCTGCTGCTCTCCCCCTGCCCGCTGCTGCTCTCTCCCTGTCCGCTGCTGCTCTCCACCTGTCCGCTGCTGCTCTCCCCCTGCCCGCTGCTGCTCTCTCTCTGTCCGCTGCTGCTCACCCCCTGTCCGCTGCTGCTCTCTCCCTGTCCTCTGCTGCTCTCTCCCTGTCCGCTGCTGCTCTCTCCCTGTCCGCTGCTGCTCTCTCCCTGTCCGCTGCTGCTCTCTCCCTGTCCTCTGCTGCTCTCTCCCTGTCCGCTGCTGCTCTCTCCCTGTCCGCTGCTGCTCTCTCCCTGTCCGCTGCTGCTCTCTCCCTGTCCGCTGCTGCTCTCTCCCTGTCCGCTGCTGCTCTCTCCCTGTCCGCTGCTGCTCTCTCCCTGTCCGCTGCTGCTCTCTCTCTGTCCGCTGCTGCTCTCTCCCTGTCCGCTGCTGCTCTCTCCCTGTCCGCTGATGCTAACTCCCTGTCCGCTGCTGCTCTCCCCCTGTCCGCTTCCGCTATCTCTCTCTGTCCGCTGCTGCTCTCACCCTGTCCGCTGCTGCTCTCTGCCTGTCCGCTGCTGCTCTCTGCCTGTCCGCTGCTGCTCTCTGCCTGTCCGCTGCTGCTCTCTCCCTGTCCGCTGCTGCTCTCTCTCTGTCCGCTGCTGCTCTCTCTCTGTCCGCTGCTGCTCTCTCTCTGTCCGCTGCTGCTCTCTCTCTGTCCGCTGCTGCTCTCTCCCAGTCCGCTGCTGCTCTCTCTCTGTCCGCTGCTGCTCTCTCTCTGTCCGCTGCTGCTAACTCCCTGTCCGCTGCTGCTCTCTCCCTGTCCGCCGCTGCTATCTCTCTGTCCGCTGCTGCTCTCTCTCCGTCCGCTGCCGCTCTCTCCCTGTCCGCTGCTGCTCTCTCCCTGTCCGCTGCTGCTCTCTCTCTGTCCGCTGCTGCTCTCTCTCTGTCCGCTGCTGCTCTATCTCTGTCCGCTGCTGCTCTCTCCCTGTCCGCTGCCGCTCTCTCTCTGTCCGCTGCTGCTCTCCCCCTGACCGCTGCTGCTCTCTCCCTGTCCGCTGCCGCTCTCTCTCTGTCCGCTGCTGCTCTCCCCCTCACCGCTGCTGCTCTCTCCCTGTCCGCTGCCGCTCTCTCTCTGTCTGCTGCTGCTCTCCCCCTGTCCGCTACTGCTCTCTCTCTGACCGCTGCTGCTCTCTCTCTGTCCACTGCTGCTCTCTGTCTGTCCGCTGCTGCTCTCTCCCTGTCCTCTGCTGCTCTCTCTCTGTCGGCTGCTGCTCTCCCCCTGTCCGCTGCCGGACTCTCTCTGTCCGCTGCTGCTCTCTCTCTGTCCGCTGCCGCTCTTTCCCTGCCCGCTGCCACTCTCTCCCTGTCCGCTGCTGCTCTCTCCCTGTCCGCTGCTGCTCTCTCTGTCCGCTGTTGCTCTCTCTTTCCGCTGCTGCTCTCCCCCTCTCCGCTGATGCTCTCCCCCTGTCTGCTGCTGCTCTCCCCCTGTCCGCTGCTGCTCTCTCCCTGTCCGCTGCTGCTCTCCCCCTGTCCGCTGCTGCTCTCGCTCTGTCCGCTGCTGCTCTCCCCCAATCCGCTGCTGCTCTCTCTCCGTCCTCTGCCGCTCTCGCCCTGTCCGCTGCCGCTCTCGCCCTGTCCGCTGCCGCTCTCACCCTGTCCGCTGCCGCTCTCGCCCTGTCCGCTGCCGCTCTCACCCTGTCCGCTGCCGCTCTCCCCCTGTCCGCTGATGCTCTCTCTCTGTCCGCTGCTGCTCGCCCTCTGTCCGCTGCTGCTAAATCCCTGTCCGCTGCTGCTCACTCCTTGTCCGCTGCTGCTCTCTCCTTGTCCACTGTTGCTCTCTCTCCATCCGCTGCTGCTCTCTCTCCGTCTGCTGCTGATCTCTCTCAGTCCGCTGCCGCTCTCTCCCTGTCCGCTGCTGATATCTCCCTGACCGCTGCTGCTCTCTTCCTGTCCGCTGCTGCTCTCTCCCTGTCCGCTGCTGATATCTCCCTGACCGCTGCTGCTCTCTTCCTGTCCGCTGCTGCTCTCTCCCTGTCCGCTGCTGCTCTCTCCCTGTCCGCTGCTGCTCTCTCCCTGTCCGCTGCTGCTCTCTCCCTGTCCGCTGCTTCTCTCTCCCTGTCCGCTGCTGCTCTCTCCCTGTCCGCTGCTGCTCTCTCTCTGTCCGCTGCTGCTAACTCCCCGTCTGCTGCTGCTCTCTCCCTGTCCGCTGCTGCTCTCCCCCTGTCCGCTGCTGCCCTCCCCCTGTCCGCTGCTGCTCAACCCCTGTCCGCTGCTGTTCTCTCTCTTTCCGCTGCTGCTCTCTCTCTGTCCGCTGCTGCTATCTCTCTGTCTGATGCTGCTCTCTCTCTGTCCTCTGCTGCTCTCCCCCTGTCCGCTGCCGCTCTCTCTCTGACCGCTGCTGCTCTGTCTCTGTCCGCTGCTGCTCTCTCTCTGTCAGCTGCCGCTCTCTCTCTGTCCGCTGGCGCTCTACCCCTGTCCGCTGCCGGACTCTCTCTGTCCGCTGCTGCTCTCTCTCTGTCCGCTGCCGCTCTTTCCCTGCCCGCTGCCGCTCTCACCCTGTCCGCTGCTGCTCTCTCCCTGTCCGCTGCTGCTCTCTCTGTCCGCTGCTGCTCTCCCCCTCTGCGCTGCTGCTCTCCCCCTGTCCGCTGCTGCTCTCCCCCTGTCCGCTGCTGCTAACTCCCTGTCCGCTGCTGCTCTCCCACTGTCCGCTGCTGCTAACTCCCTGTCCGCTGCTGCTCTCACTCTCTGTCTGCTGCTGCTCTCTCTACGTCCGCTGCTGCTAACTCCCTGTCCGCTGCTGCTCTCACTCTCTGTCTGCTGCTGCTCTCTCTACGTCCGCTGCTGCTCTCTCCCTGTCCGCTGCTGCTCTCTCCCTGTCCGCTGCTGATCTCTCCCTGCCCGCTGCTGCTCTCTCCCTGTCCGCTGCTGCTCTCTCTCTGTCCGCTGCTGCTCTCTCTCCGTCCGCTGCCGCTCTCGCCCTGTCCGCTGCCGCTCTCGCCCTGTCCGCTGCCGCTCTCGCCCTGTCCGCTGCCGCTCTCGCCCTGTCCGCTGCCGCTCTCTCCCTGTCCGCTGCCGCTCTCTCTCTGTCCGCTGCTGCTCACCCCCTGTCCGCTGATGCTCTCTCTCTGTCCGCTGCTGCTAAATCCCTGTCCGCTGCTGCTCTCTCCCTGTCCGCTGCTGCTCACTCCTTGTCCACTGTTGCTCTCTCTCTGACCGCTGCTGCTCTCTCTCTGTCCGCTGCTGCTCTCTCTCTGTCCGCTGCTGCTAACTCCCTGTCCGCTGCTGCTCTCTCATTGTTCGGTGCTGCTCTCTCATTGTTCGGTGCTGCTCTCTCTCCGTCCGCTGCCGCTCTCACCCTGTCCGCTGCTGCTCTCCCCCTGTCCACTGCTGCTCTCTCCCTGTCCGCTGCTGCTCTCTCTCTGTCCGCTGCAGCTCTCTCTCTCTGTCCGCTGCCGCTCTCTCTCTGTCCGCTGCTGCTCTCTCTCTCTGTCCGCTGCCGCTCTCTCCCTGTCTGCAGCTGCTCTCTCCCTGTCCGCTGCTGCAAACTCCCTGTCCGCTGCTGCTCTCACCCTGTCCGCTGCTGCTCTATCCCTGTCCGCTGCTGCTCTCTCCCTGTCCGCTGCTGCTCTCTCCCTGTCCGCTGCTGCTCTCTACCTGTCCGCTGCTGCTCTCTCCCTGTCCGCTGCTGCTCTCTCCCTGTCCGCTGCTGCTCTCTCCCTGACCGCTGCTGCTCTCTCTCTGTCCGCTGCTGCTCTCTCTCTGTCCGCTGCTGCTCTCTCCCTGTCCGCTGCTGCTCTCTGTCTGCTGCTGCTACCTCCCTGTCCGCTGCTGCTCTCCCCCTGTCCGCTGCTGCTCTCCCGCTGTCCGCTGCTGCTCACACCCTGTCCGCTGATGCTCTCTCTCTGTCCGCTGCTGCTCTATCTCTGTCCGCTGCTGCTCTCTCCCTGTCCGCTGCTGCTCTCTCCCTGTCCGCTGCCGTTCTCTCTCAGTCCGCTGCTGCTCTCCCCCTCTCCGCTGCCGCTCTCTCCCTGTCCGCTGCCGCTCTCTCTCTGTCTGCTGCTGCTCTCCCCCTGTCCGCTGCCGCTCTCTCTCTGTCCGCTGATGCTCTCTCTCTGTCGCTGCCGCTCTCTCCCTGTCCGCTGGCGCTCTCTCCATGTCCGCTGCCGCTCTCTCCCTGTCCGCTGCTGCACTCTCTCTGTCCGCTGCTGCTCTCTCTCTGTCCGGTGCTGCTCTCTCTCTGTCCGCTGCTGTTCTCTCCCTGTCCGCAGCTGCTCTCTCTCTGTCCGCTGCTGCTCTCTCCCTGTCTGCTGCTGCTCTCTCTCTGTCCGCTGCTGCTCTCTCTCTGTCTGCTGCTGCTCTCTCTCTATCCGCTGCTGCCTACTCCCTGTCCGCTGCTGCTCTCTCCCTGTCCGCTGCCGCTCTCTCCGTCCTCAGCCGCTCTCTCCCTGTCCGCTGCTGCTCTCCCTCTGCCCGCTGCTGCTCTCTCCCTGTCTGCTGCTGCTCTCTCCCTGTCCGCTGCTGCTCTCTCTCTGTCCGCTGCTGCTCTCTCTCCCTGTCCGCTGCTGCTCTCTCTCTGTCCGCTGCTGCTCTCTCTCTGTCCGCTGCTGCTCTCTCTCTGTCCACTGCTGCTCTCTCCCGGTCCGCTGCTGCTCTCTCCCGGTCCGCTGCTGCTCTCTCCCTGTCCGCTGCTGCGAACTCCCTGTCCGCTGCTGCTCTCTCTCTCTGTCCGCTGCTGCTCTCTCTCCGTCCGCTGCCGCTCTCTCCCTGTCCGCTGCCGCTCTCTCCCTGTCCGCTGCTGCTCTCTCTCCTTCCGCTGCCGCTCTCTCCCTGTCACCTGCTGCTCTCTCCCTGTCCGCTGCTGCTCTCTCTGTCCGCTGCTGCTCTCCCCCTGTCCGCTGCTGCTCTCCCCCTGTCCGCTGCTGCTCTCCCCCTGTCCGCTGCTGCTCTCCCCCTGTCCGCTGCTGCTCTCCCCCTGTCCGCTGCTGCTAACTCCCTGTCCGCTGCTGCTCTCACTCTCTGTCTGCTGCTGCTCTCTCTACGTCCGCTGCTGCTCTCTCCCTGTCCGCTGCTGCTCTCTCCCTGTCCGCTGCTGCTCTCTCCCTGTCTGCTGCTGCTCTCCCTCTGTCCGCTGCTGCTCTCCCCCAATCCGCTGCTGCTCTCTCTCTGTCCGCTGCTGCTCTCTCTCCGTCCGCTGCCGCTCTCGCCCTGTCCGCTGCCGCTCTCGCCCTGTCCGCTGCCGCTCTCGCCCTGTCCGCTGCCGCTCTCTCCCTGTCCGCTGCCGCTCTCTCTCTGTCCGCTGCCGCTCTCCCCCTGTCCGCTGATGCTCTCTCTCTGTCCGCTGCTGCTCGCCCTCTGTCCGCTGCTGCTAAATCCCTGTCCGCTGCTGCTCTCTCCCTGTCCGCTGCTGCTCACTCCTTGTCCGCTGCTGCTCTCTCCTTGTCCACTGTTGCTCTCTCTCTGACCGCTGCTGCTCTCTCTCTGTCCGCTGCTGCTCTCTCTCTGTCCGCTGCTGCTAACTCCCTGTCCGCTGCTGCTCTCTCCCTGTTCGGTGCTGCTCTCTGTCTGTACGCTGCTGCTCTCTCTCCGTCCGCTGCCGCTCTCACCCTGTCCGCTGCTGCTCTCTCCCTGTCCGCTGCTGCTCTCTCTCTGTCCGCTGCAGCTCTCTCTCTCTGTCCGCTGCCGCTCTCTCTCTGTCCGCTGCTGCTCTCTCTCACTGTCCGCTGCCGCTCTCTCCCTGTCTGCAGCTGCTCTCTCCCTGTCCGCTGCTGCTAACACCCTGTCTGCTGCTGCTCTCTCCCTGTCCGCTGCTGCTCTATCCCTGTCCGCTGCTGCTCTATCCCTGTCCGCTGCTGCTCTATCCCTGTCCGCTGCTGCTCTCTCCCTGTCCGCTGCTGCTCTATCCCTGTCCGCTGCTGCTCTATCCCTGTCCGCTGCTGCTCTCTCCCTGTCCGCTGCTGCTCTATCCCTGTCCGCTGCTGCTCTATCCCTGTCCGCTGCTGCTCTATCCCTGTCCGCTGCTGCTCTATCCCTGTCCGCTGCTGCTCTATCCCTGTCCGCTGCTGATCTATCCCTGTCCGCTGCTGCTCTCTCCATATCCGCTGCTGCTAACTCCCTGTCCGCTGCCGCTCTCTCTGTCCGCTGCTGCTCTCTCCATATCCGCTGCTGCTCTATCCCTGTCCGCTGCCGCTCTCTCTGTCCGATGCTGCTCTCACCCTGTCCGCTGCTGCTCTCTCTCTGTCCGCTGCTGCTCTCTCTCTGTCTGCTGCGGCTCTCTCTCTGTCCGCTGCCGCTCTCTCTCTGTCCGCTGCCGCTCTCTCTCTGTCCGCTGCCGCTCTCTCTCTGTCCGCTGCCTCTCTCTCTCTGTCCGCTGCCGCTCTCTCTCTGTCCGCTGCCGCTCTCTCTCTGTCCGCTGCCGCTCTCACTCTGTCCGCTGCCGCTCTCACTCTGTATGCTGCCGCTCTCTCTCTGTCCGCTGCTGCTCTCTCCCTGTTCTCTGCTGCTCTCTCCCTGTTCTCTGCTGCTCTCTCCCTGTCCGCTGCTGCTCTCTCCCTGTCCGCTGCTGCTCTCTCCCTTTCCGCTGCTGTGCTCTCTCTGACCGCTGCTTCACTCTCCCTGTCTGATGCTGCTCTCTCTCTGTGTCCGCTGCTGCTCTCTCTCTGCCCGCTACTGCTAACTCCCTGTCCGCTGCTGCTCTCTCTCCATCCGCTGCTGCTCTCTCTCCGTCTGCTGCTGATCTCGCTCAGTCCGCTGCCGCTCTCTCTCTGTCCGCTGCTGCTCTCTCTCCGTCCGCTGCTGCTCTCTCTCCGTCTGCTGCTGATCTCTCTCAGTCCGCTGCCGCTCTCTCCCTGTCCGCTGCTGCTCTCTCTCCGTCTGCTGCTGATCTCTCTCAGTCCGCTGCTGCTCTCTTCCTGTCCGCTGCTGCTCTCTCCCTGTCCGCTGCTGCTCTCTCCCTGTCCGCTGCTGCTCTCTCCCTGTCCGCTTTTGCTCTCTCTCTGTCCGCTGCTGCTATCTCTCTGTCTGGTGCTGCTCTCTCTCTGTCCGCTGCTGCTATCTCTCTGTCTGGTGCTGCTCTCTCCCTGTCCGCTGCTGCTCTCCCCCTGTCCGCTGCCGCTCTCTCTCTGACCGCTGCTGCTCTGTCTCTGTCCGCTGCTGCTCTCTCTCTGTCAGCTGCCGCTCTCTCTCTGTCCGCTGGCGCTCTACCCCTGTCCGCTGCCGGACTCTCTTTGTCCGCTGCTGCTCTCTCTCTGTCCGCTGCCGCTCTTTCCCTGCCCGCTGCCGCTCTCTCCCTGTCACCTGCTGCTCTCTCCCTGTCCGCTGCTGCTCTCTCTGTCCGCTGCTGCTCTCTCTGTCCGCTGCTGCTCTCCCCCTCTCCGCTGCTGCTCTCCCCCTGTCCGCTGCTGCTCTCCCCCTGTCCGCTGCTGCTCTCCCCCTGTCCGCTGCTGCTAACTCCCTGTCCGCTGCTGCTCTCACTCTCTGTCTGCTGCTGCTCTCTCTACGTCCGCTGCTGCTCTCTCCCTGTCCGCTGCTGCTCTCTCCCTGTCCGCTGCTGCTCTCTCCCTGTCCGCTGCTGCTCTCTCCCTGTCCGCTGCCGCTCTCTCCCTGTCCGCTGCCGCTCTCTCTCTGTCCGCTGCCGCTCTCCCCCTGTCCGCTGATGCTCTCTCTCTGTCCGCTGCTGCTCGCCCTCTGTGCGCTGCTGCTAAATCCCTGTCCGCTGCTGCTCTCTCCCTGTCCGCTGCTGCTCACTCCTTGTCCGCTGCTGCTCTCTCCTTGTCCACTGTTGCTCTCTCTCTGACCGCTGCTGCTCTCTCTCTGTCCGCTGCTGCTCTCTCTCTGTCCGCTGCTGCTAACTCCCTGTCCGCTGCTGCTCTCTCCCTGTTCGGTGCTGCTCTCTGTCTGTACGCTGCTGCTCTCTCTCCGTCCGCTGCCGCTCTCACCCTGTCCGCTGCTGCTCTCCCCCTGTCCGCTGCTGCTCTCTCCCTGTCCGCTGCTGCTCTCTCTCTGTCCGCTGCAGCTCTCTCTCTCTGTCCGCTGCCGCTCTCTCTCTGTCCGCTGCTGCTCTCTCTCACTGTCCGCTGCCGCTCTCTCCCTGTCTGCTGCTGCTCTCTCCCTGTCCGCTGCTGCTCTATCCCTGTCCGCTGCTGATCTCTCCCTGTCCGCTGCTGATCTCTACCTGTCCGCTGCTGCTCTCTCCATGTCCGCTGCTGCTAACTCCCTGTCCGCTGCTGCTCTATCCCTGTCCGCTGCCGCTCTCTCTGTCCGATGCTGCTCTCACCCTGTCCGCTGCTGCTCTCTCTCTGTCCGCTGCTGCTCTCTTTCTGTCTGCTGCGGCTCTCTCTCTGTCCGCTGCCGCTCTCTCTCTGTCCGCTGCCGCTCTCTCTCTGTCCGCTGCCGCTCTCTCTCTGTCCGCTGCCTCACTCTCTCTGTCCGCTGCTGCTCTCTCTCTGTCCGCTGCCGCTCTCACTCTGTCCGCTGCCGCTCTCACTCTGTATGCTGCCGCTCTCTCTCTGTCCTCTGCTGCTCTCTCCCTGTTCTCTGCTGCTCTCTCCCTGTTCTCTGCTGCTCTCTCCCTGTTCTCTGCTGCTCTCTCCCTGTCCGCTGCTGCTCTCTCCCTGTCCGCTGCTGCTCTCTCCCTTTCCGCTGCTGTGCTCTCTCTGACCGCTGCTTCACTCTCCCTGTCTGATGCTGCTCTCTCTCTCTGTCCGCTGCTGCTCTCTCTCCATCCGCTGCTGCTCTCTCTCCGTCTGCTGCTGATCTCTCTCAGTCCGCTGCTGCTCTCTCTCCATCCGCTGCTGCTCTCTCCCTGTCCGCTGTTGCTCTCTCTCTGTCCGCTGCTGCTATCTCTCTGTCTGGTGCTGCTCTCTCTCTGTCCGCTGCTGCTCTCCCCCTGTCCGCTGCCGCTCTCTCTCTGACCGCTGCTGCTCTGTCTCTGTCCGCTGCTGCTCTCTCTCTGTCAGCTGGCGCTCTACCCCTGTCCGCTGCCGGACTCTCTTTGTCCGCTGCTGCTCTCTCTCTGTCCGCTGCCGCTCTTTCCCTGCCCGCTGCCGCTCTCTCCCTGTCACCTGCTGCTCTCTCCCTGTCCGCTGCTGCTCTCTCTGTCCGCTGCTGCTCTCCCCCTCTCCGCTGCTGCTCTCCCCCTGTCCGCTGCTGCTCTCCCCCTGTCCGCTGCTGCTCTGCCCCTGTCCGCTGCTGCTAACTCCCTGTCCGCTGCTGCTCTCACTCTCTGTCTGCTGCTGCTCTCTCTACGTCCGCTGCTGCTCTCTCCCTGTCCGCTGCTGCTCTCTCCCTGTCCGCTGCTGCTCTCTCCCTGTCCGCTGCTGCTCTCTCCCTGTCCGCTGCCGCTCTCTCTCTGTCCGCTGCTGCTCTCTCTCCGTCCGCTGCCGCTCTCGCCCTGTCCGCTGCCGCTCTCGCCCTGTCCGCTGCCGCTCTCTCTCTGTCCGCTGCAGCTCTCTCTCTCTGTCCGCTGCTGCTCTCTCTCTCTGTCCGCTGCAGCTCTCTCTCTCTGTCCGCTGCTGCTAACTCCCTGTCCGCAGCTGCTCTCTCCCTGTCCGCTGCTGCTAACTCCCTGTCTGCTGCTGCTCTCTCCCTGTCCGCTGCTGCTCTATCCCTGTCCGCTGCTGCTCTCTCCCTGTCCGCTGCTGCTCTCTACCTGTCCGCTGCTGCTCTCTCCATGTCCGCTGCTGCTAACTCCCTGTCCGCTGCTGCTCTATCCCTGTCCGCTGCCGCTCTCTCTGTCCGCTGCTGCTCTCACCCTGTCCGCTGCCGCTCTCTCTCTGTCCGCTGCCGCTCTCTCTCTGTCCGCTGCCGCTCTCTCTCTGTCCGCTGCCTCTCTCTCTCTGTCCGCTGCCACTCTCTCTCTGTCCGCTGCCGCTCTCGCTCTGTCCGCTGCCGCTCTCACACTGTCCGCTGCCGCTCTCTCTCTGTACGCTGCCGCTCTCTCCCTGTCCGCTGCCGCTCTCTCCCTGTCCGCTGCCGCTCTCTCCCAGTCCGCTGCCGCACTCCCCCTGTCCGCTGCTGCTCTCCCCCTGTCCGCTGCTGCTCTCCCCCTGTCCGCTGCTGCTAACTCCCTGTCCGCTGCTGCTCTCTCTCTGTCCGCTGCTGCTCGCGCTTTGTCCGCTGCTGCTCTCTCTCTGTCCGCTGCTGCTCTCTCCCTGTCCACTGCTGCTCTCTCCCTGTCCGCTGCTGCTCTCTCTCCGTCCGCTGCTGCTCTCTCCCTGTCCGCTGCTGCTCTCCCTCTGTCCGCTGCTGCTCTCTGCCTGTCCGCAGCTGCTCTCTCTCTGTCCACTGCTGCTCTCTACCTGTCCGCTGCTGCTAACTCCATGTCCGCTGCTGCTCTCTCTCTCTGTCCGCTGCCGCTCTCTCCCTGTCCGCTGCTGCTCTCTCACCGTCCGCTGCTGCTCTCTCACCGTCCGCTGCCGCTCTCTCTCTGTCCGCTGCTGCTCTCTCTCTGTCCACTGCTGCTCTCTCACCGTCCGCTGCCGCTCTCTCTCTGTCCACTGCTGCCCTCCCCCTTTCCGCTGCTGCCCTCCCCCTGTCCGCTGCTGCTCTCTCTCTGTCCGCTGCTGCTCTCCCCCTGTCTGCTGCTGTTCAATCTCTTTCCGCTGCTGCTCTCTCTCTGTCCGCTGCTGCTCTGTCTCTGTCCGCTGCTGCTCTGTCTCTGTCAGCTGCCGCTCTGTCTCTGTCCTCTGGCACTCTACCCCTGTCCGCTGCCGCTCTCTCTCTGTCCGCTGCTGCTCTGTCTCTGTCCGCTGCTGCTCTGTCTCTGTCAGCTGCCGCTCTGTCTCTGTCCTCTGGCACTCTACCCCTGTCCGCTGCCGGTCTCTCTCTGTCCGCTGCTGCTCTCTCTCTGTCCGCTGCCGCTCTTTCCCTGCCCGCTGCCGCTCTTTCCCTGCCCGCTGCCGCTCTCTCCCTGTCCGCTGCTGCTCTCTCCCTGTCCGCTGCTGCTCTCTCTGTCCGCTGCTGCTCTCCCCCTGTCCGCTGCTGCTCTCCCAATGTCCGCTGCTGCTCTCTCCCTGTCCGCTGATCCTAACTCCCTGTCCGCTGCTGCTCTCTCTCTCTTTCTGCTGCTGCTCTCTCTCCGTCCGCTCCTGCTCTCTCCCTGTCCGCTGCCGCTCTCACCCTGTCCGCTGCTGCTCTCTCCCTGTCCGCTGCTGCTCTCTCTCTGTACGCTGCTGCTCTCTCTCTGTCTGCTGCTGCTCTCTCTCTGCCACTGCTGCTCTCCCCCTGTCTGCTGCTGTTCTCTCTCTTTCCGCTGCTGCTCTCTCTCTGTCCGCTGCTGCTCTCTCTCTGTCCGCTTCGCTCTCTCTCTGTCCGCTGCTGCTCTCTCTCTCTGTCCGCTGCTGCTCTCTCCCTGTCCGCAGCTGCTCTCTCCCTGTCCGCTGCTGCTCTCTCCCTGTCCGCTGCTGCTCTGTCCCTGTCCGCTGCTGCTCTATCCCTGTCCGCTGCTGCTCTCTCCATGTGCGCTGCTGCGCTCTCCCTGTCCACTGCTGCTATTCCACTGTCTGCTGCTGCTAACTCCCTGTCCGCTGCTGCTCTCTCCCTGTCCGCTGCTGCTCTCTCCCTGTCCGCTGCTGCTCTCTCCATGTCCGCTGCTGCTAATTCCCTGTCCGCTGCCGCTCTCTCCCTGTCCGCTGCCGCTCTCTCCCTGTCCGCTGCCGCTCTCTCCCTGTCCGCTGCCGCTCTCTCCCTGTCCGCTGCCGCTCTCACCCTGTACGCTGCCGCACTCTCCCTGTCCGCTGCCGCACTCTCCCTGTCCGATGATGCTCTCAACCTGTCCGCTGCTGCTCTCTTTCTGTCCGATGCTGCTCTCACCCTGTCCGCTGCTGCTATCTCTCCGTCCGCTGCTGCTCTCTCTCTGTCCGCAGCTCCTCTCCTCCTGTCCGCTGTCGCTCTCTCTCTGACCGCTGCGGCTCTCTCTCTGTCCGCTGCCGCTCTCTCTCTGTCCGCTACCGCTCTCTCTCTGTCCGTTGCCACTCTCTCTCTGTCCGCAGCCGCTCTCTCCCTGTCACTGCCGCTCTCTCTCTGTCCGCTGCCGCTCTCTCTCTGTCCGCTGCCGCTCTCACTCTGTCTGCTGCCGCTCTCTCTCTGTCCGCTGCCGCTCTCTACCTGTCCGCTGCCGCTCTCTCCCTGTCCGCTGCCACACTCTCCCTGTCCGCTGCCGCTCTCTCCCTGTCCGCTGCCGCTCACTCCCTGTCCGCAGCCGCTCTCCCCCTGTCCGCTGCTGCTCTCCCCCGGACCGCTGCTGCTAACTCCCTGTCCGCTGCTGCTCTCTCTCTGTCCGCTGCTGCTCTCTCCCTGTCCGCTGCTGCTCTCTTCCTGTCCGCTGCTGCTCTCTCTCTGTCCGCTGCTGCTCTCTCTCTGTCCGCTGCTGCTCTCTCCCTGACCTCTGCTGCTCTTCCTCTGTCCGCTGCTGCTCTCTTTCTGTCCGCTGCTGCTCTCTATTTGTCCACTGCTGATCTCTCCCTGTCCGCTGCTGCTAACACCCTGTCCGCTGCTGCTCTCTCTCTCTCTCCGCTGCCGCTCTCTCCCTGTCCGCTGCCGCTCTCTCACCGTCCGCTGCCGCTCTCTCCCTGTCCGCTGCCGCTCTCTCCCTGTCCGCGGTAGCTCTCTCCCTGTCCACTGCTGCTCTCTCTCTGTCCGCTGCTGCTCTCCCCCTGTCCGCTGCTGCTCTCCCCCTGTCCGCTGCTGCTCTCCCCCTGTCCGCTGCTGCTCTCTCTCTGTCCGCTGCTGCTCTCTCTCTGTCCGCTGCTGCTCTCTCCCTCTGTCCGCTGCTGCTCTCTCCCTGTCCGCTGCTGCTCTCTCCCTCTGTCCGCTGCTGCTTTCTCTCTGTCCGCCGCTGCTAATCCCCTGTCCGCTGCTGCTCTCTCTCTGTCCGCCGCTGCTAATCCCCTGTCCGCTGCTGCTTTCTCCCTGTCCACTGCTGCTCTCGCTGACCGCTTCTGCTCTCCCCCTGTCCGCTGCTGCTCTCCCCCTGTCCGCTGCTGCTCTCCCCCTGTCCGCTGCTGCTCTCCCCCAGTCCGCTGCTGCTCTCCACCTGTCCGCTGCTGCTCTCTCCCTGTCCGCTGCTGCGCTCCCCCTGTCCGCTGCTGCTCTCCCCCTGTCCACTGCTGTTCTCTCCCTGTCCACTGCTGCTCTCTCCCTGTCCGCTGCTGCTCTCTCCCTGTCCGCTGCTGCTCTCTCCCTGTCCGCTGCTGCTCTCTCCCTGTCCGCTGCTGCTCTCTCCCAGTCCGCTGCTGCTCTCCCCCGTCCGCTGCTGCTCTCTCCCTGTCCGCTGCTACTCTCTCCCTGTCCGCTGCTGCTCTCTCTCTGTCCGCTGCTGCTCGCTCCCTGTCCGCTACTGCTCTCTCCCTGTCCGCTGCTGCACTCTCTATGACCGCTGCTGCTCTCTCCCTGTCCGCTGATGCTCTCTGTCTCTGTCCGCTGCTGCTCTCTCTCTGTCCGCTGCTGCTCTCTCCCTGTCCGCTGATGCTCTCTGTCTCTGTCCGCTGCTGCTCTCTCCCTGTCCGCTGCTGCTGTCTCTCTGTCCGCTGCTGCTAACTCACTGTCCACTGCTGCTCTCTCCCTGTCCGGTGCTGCTCTCTCTCTGTCCGCTGCTGCTCGCTATCCGTCCGCTGCTGCTCTCTCCCTGTCCGCTGCTGCTCTCCTCCTGTCCGTTGCTGCTCTCTCCCTGTCCGGTGCTGCTCTCTGTCTGCTGCAGCGCTCTCTCTCTGTCCGCTGCCGCTCTCTCTCTGTCCGCTGCTGCTCTCTCTCCGTCCGCTGCCGCTCTCACCCTGTCCGCTGCTGCTCTCCCGCTGTCCGCTGCTGCTCTCTCCCCGTCCGCTGCTGCTCTCTCTCTGTCCGCTGCTGCTCTCTCCCCGTCCGCTGCTGCTCTCTCTCTGTCCGCTGCAGCTCTCTCTCTCTGTCCGCTGCCGCTCTCTCTCTGTCCGCTGCTGCTCTCTCCCCGTCCGCTGCTGCTCTCTCTCTGTCCGCTGCTGCTCTCTCCCCGTCCGCTGCTGCTCTCTCTCTGTCCGCTGCAGCTCTCTCTCTCTGTCCGCTGCCGCTCTCTCCCTGTCCGCAGCTGCTCTCTCCCTGTCCGCTGCTGCTCTCTCCCTGTCCGCTGCTGCTCTCTCCCTGTCCGCTGCTGCTCTATCCCTGTCCGCTGCTGCTCTCTCCTTGTCCACTGCTGCTATTCCACTGTCCGCTGCTGCTAACTCCCTGTCCGCTGCTGCTGTCTCGCCGTCCGCTGCCGCTCTCTCCCTGTCCGCTGCCGCTCTCACCCTGTCTGCTACCGCACTCTCCATGTCCGCTGCCGCTCTCTCTCTGTCCGATGCTGCTCTCACCCTGTCCGCTGCTGCTCTCTCTCTGTCCGCTGCTGCTCTCTCTCTGTCCGCTGCTGCTCTCTCTCTGTCCGCTGCTGCTCTCTTTCTGTCCGCTGCTGCTATCTCTCCGTCCGCTGCTGCTCTCTCTCTGTCTGCTGCTCCTCTCCTCCTGTCCGCTGTCGCTCTCTCTCTGACCGCTGCGGCTCTCTCTCTGACCGCTGCCGCTCTCTCTCTGTCTGCTACCGATCTCTCTCTGTCCGTTGCCGCTCTCTCTCTGTCCGCTGCCGCTCTCTCCCTGTCCGCTGCCGCTCTCTCCCGGTCCGCTGCAGCTCTCCCCCTCTCCGCTGCTGCTCTCCCCCGGTCCGCTGCTGCTAACTCCCTGTCCGCTGCTGCTCTCTCTCTGTCCGCTGCTGCTCTCTCCCTGTCCGCTGCTGCTCTCTCTCTGTCCGCTGCTGCTCTCTCCCTGACCGCTGCTGCTCTCTCTCTGTTTGCTGCTGCTCTCTCTCTGACCGCTGCTGCTGCTCTCTCTGTCCGCTGCTGATTTCTCTCTCTGTCCGCTGCTGCTCTCCCCCTGTCCGCTGCTGCTCTCCCCCTGTCCGCTGCTGCTCTCTCCCTGTCCGCTGCTGCTCTCTCTCTGTCCGCTGCTGCTCTCTCCCTGTCCGCTGCTGCTCTCCCTCTGTCCGCTGCTGCTCTCCCTCTGTTCGCTGACGCTCTCTCCCTGTCCGCTGCCGCACTCTCCCTGTCCGCTGCCGCACTCTCCCTGTCCACTGCCGCTCTCTCTCTGTTTGCTGCTGCTCTCTCCCTGACCGCTGCTGCTGCTCTCTCTGTCCGCTGCTGATTTCTCTTTCTGTCCGCTGCTGCTATCTCTCCGTCCGCTGCTGCTCTCTCTCTGTCCGCTGCTGATTTCTCTTTCTGTCCGCTGCTCCTCTCCTCCTGTCCGCTGTCGCTCTCTCTCTGACCGCTGCGCCTCTCTCTCTGTCCGCTGCTGCTCTCTCTCTGTCCGCTACCGCTCACTCTCTGTCCGTTGCCGTTCTCTCTCTGTCCGTTGACGCTCTTTCTCTGTCCGCTGCTGCTCTCTCCCTGTCCGCTGCTGCTCTCCCCCGGTCCGCTGCTGCTAACGCCCTGTCCGCTGCTGCTCTCTCTCTGTCCGCTGCTGCTCTCTCCCTGACCGCTGCTGCTCTCTCTCTGTCCGCTGCTGCTCTCTCCCTGACCGCTGCTGCTCTCTCTCTGTCCGCTGCTGCTCTCTCTCTCTGTCTGCTGCTGCTCTCTCTGTCCGCTGCTGCTTTCTCTCTCTGTCCGCTGCTGCTCTCCCCCTGTCCGCTGCTGCTCTCCCCCTGTCCGCTGCTTCTCTCCCCCTGTCCGCTGCTTCTCTCCCCCTGTCTGCTGCTGCTCTCTCCCTGTCCGCTGCTGCTCTCTCTCTGTCCGCTGCTGCTCTCTCTCTGTCCGCTGCTGCTCTCTCCCTGTCCGCTGCTGCTCTCCCTCTGTCCGCTGCTGCTCTCTGTCTGTCCGCTGCTGCTCTCTCTCTGTCCACTGCCGCTCTCCCCCTGTCCGCTGCTGCTCTCTCTCTGTCCGCTGCTGCTAACTCCCTGTCCGCTGCTGCTCTCTCTCTGTCCGCTGCTGCTCTCTCCCTGTCCGCTGCTGCTCTCCCTCTGACCGCTGCTGCTCTCTCTCTGTCCGCTGCTGCTCACACCCTGTCCGCTGCTCCTCTCCCCCTGTCCGCTGCTGCTGCTCTCGCTCTGTCCGCTGCTGCTCTCTCCCTGACCGCTGCTGCTCTCCCCCTGTCCGCTGCTGCTCTCCCCCTGTCCGCTGCTGCTCTCTCCCTGTCCGCTGCTGCACTCTCTATGACCGCTGCCGCTCTCTCCCGGTCCGCTGCTGCTCTCTCTCTGTCCGCTGCTGCTCTCTCTCTGTCCGCTGCTGCTCTCACCCTGTCCGCTGCTGCTCTCTGTCTGTCCGCTGCTGCTCTCTCTCTGTCCGCTGCTGCTCTCCCCCGGTCCGCTGCTGCTCTCTCCCTGTTCACTGCTGCTCTCTCCCTGACCGCTGCTGCTCTCTCTCTTTGCGCTGCTGCTCTCTCCCTGACCGCTGCTGCTCTCTCTCGGTCCGCTGCTGCTCTCTCTCTCTGTCTGCTGCTGCTCTCTCTGTCTGCTGCTGCTTTCTCTCTCTGTCTGCTGCTGCTCTCCCCCTGTCCGCTGCTGCTCTCCCCCTGTCCGCTGCTGCTCTCCCCCTGTCCGCTGCTGCTCTCTCCCTGTTCACTGCTGCTCTCTCCCTGTCCGCTGCTGGTCTCTCCCTGTCTGCTGCTGCTCTCCCTCTGTCCGCTGCTGCTCTCTGTCTGTCCGCTGCTGCTCTCCCCCTGTCCGCTGCTGCTCTCCCCCTGTCCGCTGCTGCTCTCTCCCTGTCCGCTGCTGCTCTCCCCCTGTCCGCTGCTGCTCTCCCCCTGTCTGCTGCTGCTCTCCCCCTGTCTGCTGCTGCTCTCTACCTGTCCGCTGCTGCTCTCCCCCTGTCCGCTGCTGCTCTCCCCCTGTCCGCTGCTGCTCTCCCCCTGTCCGCTGCTGCTCTCCCCCTGTCCGCTGCTGCTCTCTCCCTGTCTGCTGCTGCTCTCTACCTGTCCGCTGCTGCTCTCACCCTGTCCGCTGCTGCTCTCCCCCTGTCCGCTGCTGCTCTCCCCCTGTCCGCTGCTGCTCTCCCCCTGTCTGCTGCTGCTCTCTACCTGTCCGCTGCTGCTCTCCCCCTGTCCGCTGCTGCTCTCCCCCTGTCCGCTGCTGCTCTCTCTCTGTCCACTGCCGCTCTCCCCCTGTCCGCTGCTGCTCTCCCCCTGTCCGCTGCTCTTCTCTCCCTGTCCGCTGCTGCTCTCTCCCTGTCCGCTGCTGCTCTCCCCCTGTCCGCTGCTGCTCTCCCCCTGTCCGCTGCTGCTCTCCCCCTGTCCGCTGCTGCTCTCACCCTGTCCGCTGCTGCTCTCTCCCTGTCCGCTGCTGCTCTCTCCCTGTCCGCTGCTGCTCTCCCCCTGTCCGCTGCTGCTCTCCCCCTGTCCGCTGCTGCTCTCCCCCTGTCCGCTGCTCTTCTCTCCCTGTCCGCTGCTGCTCTCTCCCTGTCCGCTGCTGCTCTCTCCCTGTCCGCTGCTGCTCTCTCTCTGTCCGCTGCTGCTCTCTCCCTGTCCGCTGCTGCTCTCTCTCTGTCCGCTCCTGTTCTCCCCCTGTCCGCTGCTGCTCTCTCCCTGTCCGCTGCTCTTCTCTCCCTGTCCGCTGCTGCTCTCTCTCTGTCCGCTGCTGCTCTCTCCCTGTCCGCTGCTGCTCTCTCCCTGTCCGCTGCTGCTCTCTCTCTGTCCGCTGCTGCTCTCTCCCTGTCCACTGCTGCTCTCCCCCGTCCGCTGCTGCTCTCTCCCTGTCCGCTGCTACTCTCTCCCTGTCCGCTGCTGCTCTCCCCCTGTCCGCTGCTGCTCTCCCCCTGTCCGCTGCTGCTCCCACCCTGTCCGCTGCTGCTCTCTCCCTGTCCGCTGCTGCTCTCCCCCTGTCCGCTGCTGCTCTCCCCCTGTCCGCTGCTCTTCTCTCCCTGTCCGCTGCTGCTCTCTCCCTGTCCGCTGCTGCTCTCTCCCTGTCCGCTGCTGCTCTCTCTCTGTCCGCTGCTGCTCTCTCCCTGTCCGCTGCTGCTCTCTCTCTGTCCGCTCCTGCTCTCTCCCCTGTCCGCTGCTGCTCTCTCCCTGTCCGCTGCTGCTCTCTCCCTGTCCGCTGCTGCTCTCTCTCTGTCCGCTGCTGCTCTCTCCCTGTCCGCTGATGCTCTCTCTCTCTGTCCGCTGCTGCTCTCTCTCTGTCCGCTGCTGCTCTCCCTCTGTTCTCTGCTGCTAACTGCCTGTCCACTGCTGCTCTCTCTCTGTCCGCTGCTGCTCTCCCCCTGTCCGCTGCTGCTCTCCCCCTGACCGCTGCTGCTCTCTCTCTGTCCGCTGCTGCTCTCTCTCTGTCCGCTGCTGCTCACACCCTGTCCGCTGTTGTTCTCTCTCTTTCCGCTGCTGCTCTCTCTCTGTCCGCTGCTGCAATCCACTGTCCGCTGCTGCTCTCTCCCTGTCCGCTGCTGCTCTCCCCCTTTCCGCTGCTGCTCTCCCCCTGTCCGCTGTTGTTCTCTCTCTGTCCGCTGCTGCTCTCCCCCAGTCCGCTGCTGCAATCCACCTGTCCGCTGCTGCTCTCTCCCTGTCCGCTGCTGCTCTCCCCCTTTCCGCTGCTGCTCTCCCCCTGTCCGCTGCTGTTCTCTCCCTGTCCGCTGCTGCTCTCTCCCTGTCCGGTGCTGCTCTCTCCCTGTCCTCTGCTGCTCTCTCCCAGTCCGCTGCTGCTCTCTCCCTGTCCGCCTCTGCTCTCTCCCGTCCGCTGCTGCTCTCTCCCTGTCCGCTGCTACTCTCTCCCTGTCCGCTGCTGCTCTCTCTCTGTCCGCTGCTGCTCTGTCCCTGTCCGCTGCTGCTCTCCCCCTGTCCGCTGCTGCTCTCTCTCTGTCCGGTGCTGCTCTCTCCCTGTCCGCTGCTGCTCTCCCCCTGTCCGCTACTGCTCTCTCTCTGTCCGCTGCTGCTCTCTCCCTGTCCGCTGCTGCACTCTCTATGACCGCTGCTGCTCTCTCCCTGTCCGCTGATGCTCTCTCTCCCTGTCCGCTGCTGCTCGCCCTCTGTCCGCTGCTGCTCTCTGTCTGTCCACTGCCGCTCTCCCCCTGTCCGCTGCTGCTCTACCCCGGTCCGCTGCTGCTCTCTCTCTGTCCGCTGCTGCTCTCTCTCTGTCCGCTGCTGCTCTCTCCCTGTCCGCTGCTGCTCTCTTCCTGTCCGCTGCCTGCTCTCTCTCTGTCCGCTGATGCTCTCTCCCTGACCGCTGCTGCTCTCTCTCTTTCCGCTGATGCTCTCTCCCTGACCGCTGCTGCTCTCTCTCTGTCCGCTGCTGCTCTCTCTCTCTGTCCGCTGCTGCTCTCCCCCTGTCCGCTGCTGCTCTCTCCCTGTTCACTGCTGCTCTCTCCCTGTCCGCTGCTGCACTCTGTCTGTCCGCTGCTGCTCTCTCCCTGTCCGCTGATGCTCTCTCTCTCTGTCCGCTGCTGCTCTCTCTCTGTCCGCTGCTGCTCTCTCTCTGTCCGCTGCTGCTAACTCCCTGTCCGCTGCTGCTCTCTCTCTGTCCGCTGCTGCTCTCTCCCTGTCCGCTGCTGCTCTCTCCCTGTCCGGTGCTGCTCTCTCTCTGTCCGCTGCTGCTCGCTCTCCGTCCGCTGCTGCTCTCTCCCTGTCCGCTGCTGATCTCCCCCTGTCCGTTGCTGCTCTCTCTCTTTCTGCTGCAGCTCTCTCTCTCTGTCCGCTGCCGCTCTCTCTCTGTTTGCTGCTGCTCTCTCTCTGTCCGCTGCTGCTCACTCGCCGTCCGCTGCCGATCTCTCCTTGTCCGCTGCCGCTCTCTCCCTGTCCGCTGCCGCTCTCTCCCGGTCCGCTGCAGCTCTCCCCCTCACCGCTGCTGCTCTCCCCCAGTCCGCTGCCGCTCTGTCCCTGTCCGCGGTAGCTCTCTCCCTGTCCGCGGTAGCTCTCTCCCTGTCCGCGGTAGCTCTCTCCCTGTCCACTGCTGCTCTCCCCCTGTCCGCTGCTGCTCTCTCTCTGTACGCTGCTGCTCTCTCTCTGTACGCTGCTGCTCTCTCTCTGTCCGCTGCTGCTCTCTCTCTGTCCGCTGCTGCTCACCCCCTGTCCGCTGCTGTTCTCTCTCTTTCCGCTGCTGCTCTCTCTCTGTCCGCTGTTGCTATCTCTCTGTCCGCTGCTGCTCTCTCCCTGTCCACTGCTGCTCTCTCTGACCGCTGCTGCTCTCCCCCTGTCCGCTGCTGCACTCCCCCTGTCCGCTGCTGCTCTCCCCCTGTCAGCTGCTGCTAACTCCCTGTCCGTTGCTGCTAACTCCCTGTCCGCTGCTGCTCGCTCTCTGTCCGCTGCTGCTCTCTCCCTGTCCGCTGCTGATCTCCCCCTGTCCGTTGCTGCTCTCTCTCTGTCTGCTGCAGCTCTCTCTCTCTGTCCGCTGCCGCTCTCTCTCTGTCCGCTGCTGCTCTCTCGCCGTCCGCTGCCGATCTCTCCTTGTCCGCTGCCGCTCTCTCCCTGTCCGCTGCCGCTCTCTCCCGGTCCGCTGCAGCACTCCCCCTCTCCGCTGCTGCTCTCCCCCAGTCCGCTGCCACTCTGTCCCTGTCCGCTGTAGCTCTCTCCCTGTCCGCGGTAGCTCTCTCCCTGTCCGCGGTAGCTCTCTCCCTGTCCACTGCTGCTCTCCCCCTGTCCGCTGCTGCTCTCTCTCTGTACGCTGCTGCTCTCTTTCTGTCCGCTGCTGCTCTCTCTCTGTCCGCTGCTGCTAACTCCCTGTCCGATGCTGCTCTCCCCCTGTCCGCTGCTGCTCTCCCCCTGTCCGCTGCTGCTCTCCCCCTGTCCGCTGCTGCTCTCCCCCTGTCCGCTGCTGCTCTCTCCCTGTCCGCTGCTGCTCTCTCCCTGTCCGCTGCTGCTCTCCCCCTGTCCGCTGCTGCTCTCCCCCTCTCCGCTGCTGCTCTCCCCCTCTCCGCTGCTCTTCTCTCCCTGTCCGCTGCTGCTCTCTCCCTGTCCGCTGCTGCTCTCCCCCTGTCCGCTGCTCTTCTCTCCCTGTCCGCTGCTGCTCTCTCCCTGTCCGCTGCTGCTCTCTCCCTGTCCGCTGCTGCTCTCTCCCTGTCCGCTGCTGCTCTCTCCCTGTCCGCTGCTGCTCTCTCTCTGTCCGCTGCTGCTCTCTCCCTGTCCGCTGCTGCTCTCTCCCTGTCCGCTGCTGCTCTCTCCCTGTCCGCTGCTGCTCTCTCCCTGTCCGCTGCTGCTCTCTCTCTGTCCGCTGCTGCTCTCCCCCGTCCGCTGCTGCTCTCTCCCTGTCCGCTGCTACTCTCTCCCTGTCCGCTGCTGCTCTCTCCCTGTCCGCTGCTGCTCTCTCCCTGTCCGCTGCTGCACTCTCTATGACCGCTGCTGCTCTCTCCCTGTCCGCTGATGCTCTCTCTCTGTCCGCTGCAGCTCGCTCTCCGTCCGCTGCCGCTCTCTCCCTGTCCGCTGCTGCTCTCCCCCGGTCCGTTGCTGCTCTCTCTCTGTCCGGTGCTGCTCCCTCTCTGTCCGCTGCAGCTCTCTCTCTCTGTCCGCTGCCGCTCTCTCCCTGTCCACTGCTGCTCTCTCCCTGTCCGCTGCTGCTCTCACCCTGTCCGCAGCTGCTCTCTCCCTGTACGCTGCTGCTCTCTCCCTGTCCGCTGCTGCTCTCTCCCTGTCCGCTGCTGCTCTCACCCTGTCCGCAGCTGCTCTCTCCCTGTACGCTGCTGCTCTCTCCCTGTCCGCTGCTGCTAACTCCCTGTCCGCTGCTGCTCTCTCCCTGTCCGTTGCTGCTCTCTCCCTGACCGCTGCTGCTAACTCCCTGTCCGCTGATGCTCTCTCCCTGTCCGCTGCTGCTATTTCTCCGTCCGCTGCTGCTCTCTCTCTGTCCGCTGCTGCTCTCCACCTGTCCGCTGTCGTTCTCTCTCTGACCGCTGCGGCTCTCTCTCTGTCCGCTGCCGCTCTCTCTCTGTCCGCTGACGCTCTCTCTCAGTCCGCTGCCGCTCTCTCTCTGTCCGCTGCTGCTCTCTCTCTGTCCGCTGCTGCTCTCTCCCTGTCCGCTGCTGCTCACTCTCTGTCCGCTGCTGCTCTCTCTCTGTCCGCTGCTGCTCTCTCCCTGACCGCTGCTGCTCTCTCTCTTTCCGTTGCTGCTCTCTCCCTGACCGCTGCTGCTCTCTCTCTGTCCGCTGCTGCTCTCTCCCTGTCCGCTGCTGCTCTTCCTCTGTCCGCTGCTGCACTCTGTCTGTCCGCTGCTGCTCTCTCCCTGTCCGCTGATGCTCTCTCTCTCTGTCCGCTGCTGCTCTCTCTCTGTCCGCTGCTGCTCTCTCTCTGTCCGCTGCTGCTCTCTCCCTGTCTGCTGCTGCTCTCTCTCTGTCCGCTGCTGCTCTCTCCCTGTTCACTGCTGCTCTCTCCCTGTCCGCTGCTGCTCTCTCTCTGTCCGCTGCTGCACTCTGTCTGTCCGCTGCTGCTCTCTCCCTGTCCGCTGCTGCTCTCTCTCTCTGTCCGCTGCTGCTCTCTCCCTGTCCACTGCTGCTCTCTCTGACCGCTGCTGCTCTCCCCTGTCCGCTGCTGCACTCTGTCTGTCCGCTGCTGCTTTCTCCCTGTCCGCTGATGCTCTCTCTCTCTGTCCGCTGCTGCTCTCTCCCTGTCCACTGCTGCTCTCTCTGTCCGCTGCTGCTCTCCCCCTGTCCGCTGCTGCACTCTGTCTGTCCTATGCTGCTAACTCCCTGTCCGCTGCTGCTCTCCACCCTGTCCGCTGCTGCTCTCCCCCTGTCCGCTGCTGCTCTCCCCCTGTCCGCTGCTGCTCTCCCCCTGTCCGCTGCTGCTCTCCCCCTGTCCGCTGCTGCTCTCCCCCTGTCCGCTGCTGCTCTCCCCCTGTCCGCTGCTGCTCTCCCCCTGTCCGCTGCTGCTCTCCCCCTGTCCGCTGCTGCTCTCTTCCTGTCCGCTGCTGCTCTCTCTCTGTCCGCTGATGCTCTCTCCCTGACCGCTGCTGCTCTCTCTCTGTCCGCTGCTGCTCTCTCTCTCTGTCCGCTGCTGCTCTCTCTCCCTGACCGCTGCTGCTCTCTCTCCCTGACCGCTGCTGCTCTCTCTCTCTGTCCGCTGCTGCTCTCTCTGTCTGCTGCTGCTTTCTCTCTCTGTCCGCTGCTGCTCTCCCCCTGTCCGCTGCTGCTCTCTCCCTGTTCACTGCTGCACTCTGTCTGTCCGCTGCTGCTCTCTCCCTGTCCGCTGATGCTCTCACTTTCTGTCCGCTGCTGCTCTCTCTCTGTCCGCTGCTGCTCTCTCTCTGTCCGCTGCTGCTAACTCCCTGTCCGCTGCTGCTCTCTCCCTGTCCGGTGCTGCTCTCTCTCTGTCCGCTGCTGCTCTCTCTCTGTCCGCTGCTGCTCGCTCTCCGTCCGCTGCTGCTCTCTCCCTGTCCGCTGCTGATCTCCCCCTGTCCGTTGCTGCTCTCTCCCTGTCCGGTGCTGCTCTCTCTCTGTCTGCTGCAGCTCTCTCTCTCTGTCCGCTGCCGCTCTCTCTCTGTCCGCTGCTGCTCTCTCTCTGTCCGCTGCTGCTCTCTCGCCGTCCGCTGCCGATCTCTCCTTGTCCGCTGCCGCTCTCTCCCTGTCCGCTGCCGCTCTCTCCCGGTCCGCTGCAGCTCTCCCCCTCACCGCTGCTGCTCTCCCCCAGTCCGCTGCCGCTCTGTCCCTGTCCGCGGTAGCTCTCTCCCTGTCCGCGGTAGCTCTCTCCCTGTCCGCGGTAGCTCTCTCCCTGTCCGCGGTAGCGATCTCCCTGTCCGCGGTAGCTCTCTCCCTGTCCGCGGTAGCTCTCTCCCTGTCCGCGGTAGCTCTCTCCCTGTCCACTGCTGCTCTCCCCCTGTCCGCTGCTGCTCACCCCCTGTCCGCTGCTGTTCTCTCTCTTTCCGCTGCTGCTCTCTCTCTGTCCGCTGTTGCTATCTCTCTGTCCGCTGCTGCTCTCTCCCTGTCCACTGCTGCTCTCTCTGACCGCTGCTGCTCTCCCCCTGTCCGCTGCTGCACTCCCCCTGTCCGCTGCTGCTCTCCCCCTGTCAGCTGCTGCTAACTCCCTGTCCGCTGCTGCTAACTCCCTGTCCGCTGCTGCTCGCTCTCAGTCCGCTGCTGCTCTCTCCCTGTCCGCTGCTGCTCTCTCTCTGTCCGGTGCTGCTCTCTCTCTGTCCGCTGCTGATCTCCCCCTGTCCGTTGCTGCTCTCTCCCTGTCCGTTGCTGCTCTCTCCCTGTCCGGTGCTGCTCTCTCTCTCTGTCCGCTGCCGCTCTCTCTCTGTCCGCTGCTGCTCTCTCGCCGTCCGCTGCCGATCTCTCCTTGTCCGCTGCCGCTCTCTCCCTGTCCGCTGCTGCTCTCTCCCGGTCCGCTGCAGCACTCCCCCTCTCCGCTGCTGCTCTCCCCCAGTCCGCTGCCGCTCTGTCCCTGTCCACTGCTGCTCTCCCCCTGTCCGCTGCTGCTCTCTCTCTGTCCGCTGCTGCTCTCTCTCTGTCCGCTGCTGCTCACCCCCTGTCCGCTGCTGTTCTCTCTCTTTCCGCTGCTGCTCTCTCTCTGTCCGCTGTTGCTATCTCTCAGTCCGCTGCTGCTCTCTCCCTGTCCACTGCTGCTCTCTCTGACCGCTGCTGCTAACTCCCTGTCCGCTGCTGCTCTCCCCCTGTCCGCTGCTGCTCTCCCCCTGTCCGCTGCTGCTCTCCCCCTGTCCGCTGCTGCTCTCCCCCTGTCCGCTGCTGCTCTCCCCCTGTCCGCTGCTGCTCTCCCCCTGTCCGCTGCTGCTCTCCCCCTGTCCGCTGCTGCTCTCCCCCTGTCCGCTGCTGCTCTCCCCCTGTCCGCTGCTGCTCTCCCCCTGTCCGCTGCTCTTCTCTCCCTGTCCGCTGCTGCTCTCTCCCTGTCCGCTGCTGCTCTCCCCCTGTCCGGTGCTGCTCTCTCTCTATCCGCTGCTGCTCGCTCTCCGTCCGCTGCCGCTCTCTCCCTGTCCTCTGCTGCTCTCCCCCGGTCCGTTGCTGCTCTCTCCCTGTCCGGTGCTGCTCCCTTTCTGTACGCTGCAGCTCTCTCTCTCTGTTCGCTGCCGCTCTCTCTCTATCCGCTGCTGCTCTCTCTCTCTGTCCGCTGCAGCTCTCCCCCCGTCCGCTGCTGCTCTCCCCCGGTCCGCTGCTGCTAACTCCCTGTCCGCTGCTGCTATCTCTCTGTCCGCTGCTGCTCTCTCCCTTTCCGCTTCTGCACTCTCTATGACCGCTGCTGCTCTCTCCCTGTCCGCTGATGCTCTCTATCTCTGTCCGCTGCTGCTCTCTCTCTGTCCGCTGCTGCTCTCTCTCTGTCCGCTGCTGCTAACTCCCTGTCCCCTGCCGCTCTCTCCCGGTCGGCTGCAGCTCGCCCCCTCTCTGCTGCTGCTCTCCCCCGGTCCGCTGCCGCTCTGTCCCTGTCCGCGGTAGCTCTCTCCCTGTCCGCGGTAGCTCTCTCCCTGTCCGCGGTAGCTCTCTCCCTGTCCACTGCTGCTCTCCCCCTGTCCGCTGCTGCTCTCTCTCTGTACGCTGCTGCTCTCTCCCTGTCCGCTGCTGCTATCTCCCTGTCCGCTGCTGCTCTCTCCCTGTCCGCTGCTGCTCTCTCTCTGTCCGCTACTTCTCACCCCCTGTCCGCTGCTGCTCTCTCTCTGTCCGCTGCTGCTCTCTCCCTGTCCGCTGCCGCTATCTCCCTGTCCTCTGCTGCTCTCTCCCTGTCCGCTGCTGCTCTCTCCCTGTCCGCTGCTGCTCTCTCTCTGTCCGCTGCTGCTCTCTTCCTGACCGCTGCTGCTCTCTCTCTGTCCGCTGCTGCTCTCTCCCTGACCGCTGCTGCTCTCTCTCTGTCCGCTGCTGCTCTCTCTCTCTGTCTGCTGCTCTCTCTCTGTCCGCTGCTGCTCTCCCCCTGTCCGCTGCTGCTCTCCCCCTGTCCGCTGCTGCTCTCTCCCTGTCCGCTGCTGCTCTCTCCCTGTCCGCTGCTGCTCTCCCTTTGTCCGCTGCTGCTCTCTGTCTGTCCGCTGCTGCTCTCTCTCTGTCCACTGCTGCTCTCTCCCTGTCCGCTGCTGCTAACTCCCTGTCCGCTGCTGCTCTCTCTCTCTGTCCGCTGCCGATCTATCCCTGTCCGCAGCAGCTCTCTCACCGTCCGCTGCCGCTCTCTCCCTGTCCTCTGCCGCTCTCTCCCTGTCCGCTGCCGCTCTCTCCCTGTCCGCGGTAGCTCTCTCCCTGTCCGCTGCTGCTCTCCCCCTGTCCGCTGCTGCACTCCCCCTGTCCGCTGCTGCTCTCTCTCTGTACGCTGCTGCTCTCTCTCTGTCCGCTGCTGCTCTCTCTCTGTCCGCTGCTGCTCACCCCCTGTCCGCTGCTGTTCTCTCTCTTTCCGCTGCTGCTCTCTCTCTGTCCGCTGCTGCTATCTCTCTGTCCGCTGCTGCTCTCTCTCTGTCTGCTGCCGCTCACTCTCTGTCCGCTGGCGCTCTACCCCTGTCCGCTGCTGCTCTCTCTCTGTCCGCTGCTGCTCTTTCCCTGTCCGCTGCCGCTCTCCCTGTCCGCTGCTGCTCTCCCCCTGTCCACTGCTGCTCTCTCTAACGCTGCCGCTCTCCACCAGTCCGCTGCTGCACACCCCCTGTCTATTGCTGCTCTCCCCCTGTCCGCTGCTGCTAACGCCCTGTCCGCTGCTGCTCTCCCCCTGTCCGCTGCTGCTCTCCCCCTGTCCGCTGCTGCTCTCCCCCTGTCCGCTGCTGCTCTCCCCCTGTCCGCTGCTGCTCTCCCCCTGTCTGCTGCTGCTCTCCCCCTTTCCGCTGCAGCTCTCTCCCTGTCCGCTGCTGCTCTCCCCCTGTCCGCTGCTGCTATCCCCCTGTCCGCTGCTGCTATCCCCCTGTCCGCTGCTGCTCTCTCCCTGTCCGCTGCTGCTCTCTCCCTGTCCGCTGCTGCTCTCTCCCTGTCCGCTGCTGCTCTCTCCCTGTCCGCTGCTGCTCTCTCCCTGTCCGCTGCTGCTCTCTCCCTGTCCGCATCTTCTCTCTCCCTGTCCGCTGCTGCTCTCTCCCTGTCCGCTGCTGCTCTCTCTCTGTCCGCTGCTGCTCTCTCCCTGTCCGCTGCTGCTCTCCCCCGTCCGCTGCTGCTCTCTCCCTGTCCGCTGCTGCTCTCTCCCTGTCCGCTGCTGCTCTCTCTCTGTCCGCTGCTGCTCACTCCCTGTCCGCTGCTGCTTTCTCCCTGTCCGCTGCTGCACTCTCTGTGACCACTGCTGCTCTCTCCCTGTCCGCTGCTGCTCTCTCTCTCTGTCCGCTGCTGCTCTCTCTCTGTCCGCTGCTGCTCTCTCTCTGTCTGCTGCTGCTAACTCCCTGTCCGCTGCTGCTCTCTACCTGTCCGCTGCTGCTCTCTCTCTGTCTGCTGCTGCTAACTCCCTGTCCGCTGCTGCTCTCTACCTGTCCGCTGCTGCTCTCTCTCTGTCCGCTGCTGCTATCTCTCTGTCCGCTGCTGCTCTCTCCCCGTCCGCTGCTGCTCTCCCCCTGTCCGCTGCTGCTCTCTCCCTGTCCGCTGCTGCTAACTCCCTGTCAGCTGCTGCTCTCTCTCTCTGCCGCTGCTGCTCTCTCTCCCTGTCCGCTGCTGCTCTCTCTCTCTGTCCGCTGCTGCTCTCTCTCTCTGTCCGCTGCTGCTCTCTCTCTGTCTGCTGCTGCGCTCTCCCTGTCCGCTGCTGCTCTCTCTCTGTCTGCTGCTGCTCTCTCCCTGTCCGTTTCTGGTCTTTCCCTGTCCGCTGCTGCTCTCCCCCTGTCCGCTGCCGCTCTCTCCCTGTCCGCTGCTGCTAACTCCCTGTCCGCTGCTGCTCTCTCTCTCTGTCTGCTACCGCTCTCTCCCTTTCCGCTGCTGCTCTCTCACCGTCCGCTGCCGCTCTCTCCCTGTCCGCTGCCGCTCTCTCCCTGTCCGCTGCCGCTCTCTCCCTGTCCACTGCTGCTCTCTTTCTGTCCGCTGCTGCTCTCCCCCTGTCCGCTGCTGCTCTCCCCCTGTCCGCTACTGCTCTCTCCCTGTCCGCTGCTACTCTCTCCCTGTCCGCTGCTGCTCTCTCTCTGTCCGCTGCTGCTCTCTCCCTGTCCGCTGCTGCACTCTCTATGACCGCTGCTGCTCTCTCCCTGTACACTGATGCTCTCTCTCTCTGTCCGCTGCTGCTCTCTCTCTGTCCGCTGCCGCTCTCTCCCTGTCCGCTGCTGCTCTCTCTCTGTCCGCTGCTGCTAACTCCCTGTCCGCTGCTTCTCTCTCCCTGTCTGGTGCTGCTCTCTCTCTGTCCGCTGCTGCTCGCTCTCCATCCGCTGCCGCTCTCTCCCTGTCCGCTGCTGCTCTTCCCCTGGCCGTTGCTGCTCTCTCCCTCTCCGGTGCTGCTCTCTCTCTGTCCGCTGCAGCTCTCTCTCTCTGTCCGCTGCCGCTCTCTCTCTGTCCGCTGCTGCTCTCTCTCTCTGTCCGCTGCCGCTCTCTCCCTGTCCGCTGCTGCTCTCTCCCTGTCCGCTGCTGCTAACTCCCTGTCCGCTGCTGTTAACTCCCTGTCCGCTGCTGCACTCTCTATGACCACTGCTGCTCTCTCCCTGTCCGCTGATGCTCTCTATCTCTGTCCGCTGCTGCTCTCTCTCTGTCCGCTGCTGCTCTCTCTCTGTCCGCTGCTGCAAACTCCCTGTCCGCTGCCGCTCTCTCCCGGTCCGCTGCAGCTCTCCCCCTCTCCGCTGCTGCTCTCCCCCGGTCCGCTGCCGCTCTGTCCCTGTCCGCGGTAGCTCTCTCCCTGTCCGCGGTAGCTCTCTCCCTGTCCGCGGTAGCTCTCTCCCTGTCCGCGGTAGCTCTCTCCCTGTCCACTGCTGCTCTCCCCCTGTCCGCTGCTGCTCTCTCTCTGTACGCTGCTGCTCTCTCTCTGTCCGCTGCTGCTCTCTCTCTGTCCGCTGCTGCTCACCCCAAGTCCGCTGCTGCTCTCTCTCTGTCCGCTGCTGCTCTCTCCCTGTCCGCTGCTGCTCTCTCCCTGTCCGCTGCTGCTCTCTCCCTGTCCGCTGCTGCTATCTCCCTGTCCGCTGCTGCTCTCTCCCTGTCCGCTGCTGCTCTCTCCCTGTCCGCTGCTGCTCTCTCTCTGTCCGCTGCTGCTCTCTTCCTGACCGCTGCTGCTCTCTCTCTGTCCGCTGCTGCTCTCTCCCTGACCGCTGCTGCTCTCTCTCTCTGTCCGCTGCTGCTCTCTCTCTCTGTCTGCTGCTGCTCTCTCTGTCCGCTGCTGCTTTCTTTCTCTGTCCGCTGCTGCTCTCCCCGTGTCCGCTGCTGCTCTCCCCCTGTCCGCTGCTGCTCTCTCCCTGTCCGCTGCTGCTCTCTCCCTGTCCGCTGCTGCTCTCCCTTTGTCCGCTGCTGCTCTCCCTTTGTCCGCTGCTGCTCTCTGTCTGTCCGCTGCTGCTCTCTCCCTGTCCGCTGCTGCTCTCTCTCTGTCCGCTGCTGTTCTCTCCCTGTCCGCTGCTGCTCTCTCCCTGTCCGCTGCTACTCTCTCCCTGTCCGCTGCTGCTCTCTCCCTGTCCGCTGCTGCTCTCCCTTTGTCCGCTGCTGCTCTCCCTTTGTCCGCTGCTGCTCTCTGTCTGTCCGCTGCTGCTCTCTCCCTGTCCGCTGCTGCTCTCTCTCTGTCCGCTGCTGTTCTCTCCCTGTCCGCTGCTGCTCTCTCCCTGTCCGCTGCTACTCTCTCCCTGTCCGCTGCTGCTCTCTCCCTGTCCACTGCTGCTCTCTCCCTGTCCGCTGCTGCTCTCTCCCTGTCCGCTGCTACTCTCTCCCTGTCCGCTGCTGCTCTCTCTCTGTCCGCTGCTGTTCTCTCCCTGTCCGCTGCTGCTCTCTCCCTGTCCACTGCTGCTCTCTCTCTGTCCGCTGCTGCTCTCTCTCTGTCCGCTGCTACTCTCTCCCTGTCCGCTGCTGCTCTCTCCCTGTCCGCTGCTACTCTCTCCCTGTCCGCTGCTGCTCTCTCTCTGTCCGCTGCTGTTCTCTCCCTGTCCGCTGCTGCTCTCTCCCTGTCCGCTGCTGCTCTCCCCCGTCCGCTGCTGCTCTCTCCCTGTCCGCTGCTACTCTCTCCCTGTCCGCTGCTGCTCTCTCTCTGTCCGCTGCTGGTCTCTCTCTGTCCGCTGCTGCTCTCTCTGTGTCCGCTGCTACTCTCTCCCTGTCCGCTGCTGCTCTCTCCCTGTCCGCTGCTGCTCTCTCCCTGTCCGCTGCTGCTCTCTCCCTGTCCGCTGCTGCTCTCTCCCTGTCCGCTGCTGCTCTCTCCCTGTCCGCTGCTGCACTCTCTATGACCGCTGCTGCTCTCTCCCTGTCCGCTGATGCTCTCTCTCTCTGTCCGCTGCTGCTCTCTCTCTGTCCGCTGCTGCTCTCTCTCTGTCCGCTGCTGCTCTCTCTCTGTCCGCTGCTGCTAACTCCCTGTCCGCTGCTGCTCTCTCTCTGTCCGCTGCTGCTCTCTCTCTGTCCGCTGCTGCTCTCTCTCTGTCCGCTGCTGCTCTCTCTCTGTCCGCTGCTGCTCTCTCTCTGTCCGCTGCTGCTCTCCCCCTGTCCGCTGCTGCTCTCTCTCTGTCCGCTGCTGCTCTCTCTCTGTCCGCTGCTGCTAACTCCCTGTCCGCTGCTGCTCTCTCCCTGTCCGGTGCTGCTCTCTCTCTGTCCGCTGCTGCTCGCTCTCCGTCCGCTGCCGCTCTCTCCCTGTCCGCTGCTGCTCTCCCCCTGTCCGTTGCTGTTCTCTCCCTGTTCGGTGCTGCTCTCTCTCTGTCCGCTGCAGCTCTCTCTCTCTGTCCGCTGCCGCTCTCTCTCTGTCCGCTGCTGCTCTCTCTCTCTGTCCGCTGCCGCTCTCTCTCTGTCCGCTGCCGCTCTCTCTCTGTCCGCTGCTGCTCTCTCTCTCTGTCCGCTGCTGCTCTCTCCCTGTCCGCTGCTGCTCTCTCCCTGTCCGCTGCTGCTCTCACCCTGTCCGCAGCTGGTCTCTCCCTGTTCGCTGCTGCTCTCTCCCTGTCCGCTGCTGCTAACTCCCTGTCCGCTGCTGCTCTCTCCCTGTCCGCTGCTGCTATATCTCCGTCCGCTGCTGCTCTCTCTCTGTCCGCTGCTGCTCTCCCCCTGTCCGCTGTCGCTCTCTCTCTGTCCGCTGCCGCTCTCTCTCTGTCCGCTGTCGCTCTCTCTCTGACCGCTGCGGCTCTCTCTGTTCGCTTCCGCTCTCTCTCTGTCCGCTGCCGCTCTCTCTCTGTCCGCTGCCGCTCTCTCTCTAGCCGCTGCCGCTCTCTCTCAGTCCGCTGCCGCTCTTACCCTGTCCGCTGCCGCTCTCTCCCTGTCGCTGCCGCTCTCTCCCTGTCCGCTGCCGCACTCTCCCTGTCCGCTGCCACACTCTCCCTGTCCGCTGCCACTCTCTCCCTGTCCGATGCCGCTCTCTCCCTGTCCGCTGCCGCTCTCTCCCGGTCCGCTGCAGCTCTCCCCCCGTCCGCTGCTGCTCTCCCCCGGTCCGCTGCTGCTAACTCCCTGTCCGCTGCTGCTCTCTCTCTGTCCGCTGCTGCTCTCTCTCTGTCCGCTGCTGCTCTCTCCCTGACCGCTGCTGCTCTGTTTCTGTCCGCTGCTGCTCTCTCCCTGTCCGCTGCTGCTCTCTCTCTGTCCGCTGCTGCTCTCTCTCTCTGTCTGCTGCTGCTCTCTCTGTCCGCTGCTGCTTTCTCTCTCTGTCCGCTGCTGCTCTCTCCCTGTCCGCTGCTGCTCTCTCCCTGTCCGCTGCTGCTCTCTCTCTGTCCGCTGCTGCTCTCTCCCTGTCCGCTGCTGCTCTCCCTCTGTCCGCTGCTGCTCTCTGTCTGTCCGCTGCTGCTCTCTCTCTGTCCGCTGCTGCTAACTCCCTGTCCGCTGCTGCTGTCTCTCTCTGTCCGCTGTCGCTCTCTCCCTGTCCGCAGCTGCTCTCTCACCGTCCACTGCCGCTCTCTCCCTGTCCGCGGTAGCTCTCTCCCAGTCCGCTGCTGCTCTCTCTCTGTCCGCTGCTGCTCTCTCCCTGTCCGCTGATGCTCTCTCTCTCTGTCCGCTGCTGCTCTCTCTCTGTCCGCTGCTGCTCTCTCTCTGTCCGCTGCTGCTCTCTCTCTGTCCGCTGCTGCTAACTCCCTGTCCGCTGCTGCTCTCTCCCTGTCCAGTGCTGCTCTCTCTCTGTCCGCTGCTGCTCTCTCTCTGTCCGCTGCTGCTCACCCCCTGTCCGCTGCTGTTCTCTCTCTTTCCGCTGCTGCTCTCTCTCTGTCCGCTGCTGCTATCTCTCTGACCGCTGCTGCTCTCTCTCTGTCTGCTGCCGCTCACTCTCTGTCCGCTGGCGCTCTACCCCTGTCCGCTGCCGCTCTCTCTCTGTCCGCTGCTGCTCTCTCTCTGTCCACTGCCGCTCTTTCCCTGTCTGCTGCCGCTCTCTCCCTGTCCGCTGCTGCTCTCTGCCTGTCCACTGCTGCTCTCTCTGACGCTGCTGCTCTCCCCCTGTCCGCTGCTGCACTCCCCCTCTCCACTGCTGCTCTCCACCTGTCCGCTGCTGCTAATTCCCTGTCCGCTGCTGCTCTCCCCCTGTCCGCTGCTGCTCTCCCCCTGTCCGCTGCTGCTCTCTCCCTGTCCGCTGCTGCTTTCTCCCTGTCCGCTGCTGCTCTCTCCCTGTCCGCTTCTTCTCTCTCCCTGTCCGCTGCTGCTCTCTCCCTGTCCGCTGCTGCTCTCTCTCTGTCCGCTGCTGCTCTCTCCCCGTCCGCTGCTGCTCTCCCCCGTCCGCTGCTGCTCTCTCCCTGTCCGCTGCTACTCTCTCCCTGTCCGCTTCTGCTCTCTCTCTGTCCGCGGCTGCTCTCTCCCTGTCCGCTGCTGCTCTCTCTCTCAGTCCGCTGCTGCTCTCTCTCTGTCCGCTGCTGCTCTCTCTCTGTCTGCTGCTGCTAACTCCCTGTCTGCTGCTGCTCTCTACCTGTCCGCTGCTGCTCTCTCTCTGTCCCCTGCTGCTATCTCTCCGTCCGCTGCCGCTCTCTCCCCGTCCGCTGCTGCTCTCCCCCTGTCCGCTGCTGCTCTCTCTCTCTGTCCGCTGCTGCTCTCTCTCCGTCCGCTGCAGCTCTTTCCCCGTCCGCTGCTGCTCTCTCTCCCTGTCCGCTGCTGCTCTCTCTCTCTGTCCGCTGCTGCTCTCTCTCTCTGTCCGGTGCTGCTCTCTCTCTGTCTGCTGCTGCGCTCTCTCTCTGTCCGCTGCTGCTCTCTCCCTGTCCGCTGCTGCTCTCTCTCTCTGTCCGCTGCTACTCACTCTCTCTGTCCGCTGCTGCTCTCTCCCTGTCCATTGCTGCTCTCTCCCTGTCCGCTGCTGCTAACTCCCTGTCCGCTGCTGCTCACACCCTGTCCGCTGCTGCTCTCTCCCTGTCCGCTGCTGCTCTCTCCCTTTCCGCTGCTGCTTTCTCCCTGTCCGCTGCTGCTCTCTCTCTGTCCGCTGCTGCTCTCCCCCTGTACGCAGCCGCTCTCTCTCTGTCCGCGATCTCTCTCTCCCTGCCCGCTGCCCCTCTCTCCCTGTCCGCTGCCGCTCTCTCCCTGTCCGCTGCTGCTCTCTCTGTCCGCTGCTGCTCTCCCCCTGTCCGCTGCTGCTAACTCCCTGACGGCTGCTGCTCTCTCCCTGTACGCTGCTTCTCTCTCCCTGTCCGCTGCTGCTCTCTCCCTGTCCGCTGCTTCTCTCTCCCTGTACGCTGCTTCTCTCTCCCTGTACGCTGCTTCTCTCTCCCTGTCCGCTGCTGCTCTCTCCCTGTCCGCTGCTGCTCTCCCCCTGTCCGCTGCTGCTCTCCCCCTGTCCGCTGCTGCTCTCTCCCTGTCCGCTGCTTCTCTCTCCCTGTACGCTGCTTCTCTCTCCCTGTCCGCTGCTGCTCTCTCCCTGTCCGCTGCTGCTCTCTCCCTCTGTCCGCTGCTGCTCTCTCTCAGTCCGCTGCTTCTCTCTCTCCGTCCGCTGCCGCTCACTCCCTGTCCGCTGCCGCTCTCTCCCTGTCCGCTTCCGCTCTCTCCCTGTCCGCTGTTGCGCTCTCTCTGTCCGCTGTTGCTCTCTCTCTGTCCGTTGCTGCTCTCTCCCTGTCCGCTGCTGCTCTCTCTCTGTCCGCTGCTGCTCTCTCTCTGTCCGCTGCCGCTCTCTCTCTGTCCGCTGCCGCTCACCCCCTGTCCGCTGCCGCTCTCTCCCTGTCTGATGTGTCTCTCTCCATGTCCGCTGCCGCTCTCTCCCTAACAGCTGCTGCTCTCCCCCTGTCCGCTGCTGCTCACCCCCTGTCCGCTGCTGCTAACTCCCTGTCCGCTGCTGCTCTCTCTCTGTCCGCTGCTGCTCTCTCCCTTTCCGCTGCTGCTCTCCCCCTGTCCGCTGCAGCTAACTCTCTGTCCGCTGCTGCTCTCTCTCTGTCCGCTGCTGCTCTCTCCCTGTCCGCTGCTGCTCTCCCCCGTACGCTGCTGCTCTCTCCCTGTCCGCTGCTACTCTCTCCCTGTCCGCTTCTGCTCTCTCTCTGTCCGCTGCTGCTCTCTCCCTGTCCGCTGCTGCTCTCTCTCTCTGTCCGCTGCTGCTCTCTCTCTGTCCGCTGCTGCTCTCTCTCTGTCTGCTGCTGCTAACTCCCTGTCCGCTGCAGTTCTCTCCCTGTCCGCTGCTGCTCTCTCTCTGTCTGCTGCTGCTCTCTCCCTATCCGCTGCTGCTCTCTCTCTCTGTACGCTGCTGCTCTCTCTCTTTCCGCTGCTGCACTCTCTCTCTGTCAGCTGCTGCTCTCCCCCTGTCCGCTGCTGCTCTCTCTCTCTGTCCGCTGCTGCTCTCCCCCTGTCCGCTGCTGCTCTCTCTCCCTGTCCTTTGCTGCTCTCTCCATGGCCTTTGCTGGTAACTCCCTGTCCGCTGCTGCTCTCTCTCTCTGTCCGCTGCTGCTCTCCCCCTGTCCGCTGCTGCTCTCCCGCTGTCCGCTGCTGCTCTCTCTCTGTCCGCTGCTGCTCTCTCACCGTCCGCTGCAGCTCTCTCCCTGTCCTTTGATGCTCTCTCCCTGTCCGCTGCTGCTAACTCCCTGTCCGCTGCTGCTCTCTCTCTCTGTCCGCTGCTGCTCTCCCCCTGTCCGCTGCTGCTCTCCTGCTGTCCGCTGCTGCTTTCTCCCTGCCCGCTGCTGCTCTCTCTCTGTCTGCTGCTGCTCT